>NW_027449216.1:0-115000 GCF_964194025.1 Convolutriloba macropyga
GTTTTCAGTCTAGTCAAGGACTTGTTCAATTGAGTCGATGGCCTATGTAGGAGTGTCATAATCCTAGTAGGTTCTGAAGCAGAGCTAATTGTTGATCTAGGTTGTCTAAAAAAGTACTTAACGCGTTGTCTAATTTCGAGCTCGAAAAATTAGCTGGTGCAGTTTCATGAAAAGCGGTTTTTCAGTCTAGTAAAGGACTTATTCAATTGAGTCGATGGCCTATGTAGGAGTGTCATAATCCTAGTAGGTTCTGAAGCAGAGATAATTTTTTATCTATGTTGTGAACAAAAAAGTACTTAACACGTTGTCAAATTTTGAGCTCAAAATTTAGCTTGTGTAGTATCATGAAAAGCGCTTTTCAGTCCAGTCAAGGACTTGTTCAATTGAGTCAAGGGCCTATGTAGGAGTGTCATAATCCTAGTAGGTTCTGGAGCAGAGCTAGTTGTTGATCTAGATTGTCTGAAAAAAGTACTTAACACGTTGTCAAATTTCGAGCTCGAAAATTTAGCTTGTGTAGTTTCATGAAAAGCGGTTTTCAGTCTAGTCAAGGACTTGTTCAATTGAATCGAGGGCCTATGTAGGAGTGTCATAATCCTAGAAAGTTCTGGAGCAGAGCTAATTTTTGATCTAGGTTGTCCACAAAAAGTACTTAACGCGTTGTCAAATTTAGAGCTCGAAAAGTTAGCTTGTGCAGTTTCATGAAAAAGGGTTTTCAGTCTGGTCACGGACTTGTTCAATTGAGTCGAGGGCCTATGTAGGAGTGTCATAATCCTAGTAGGTTCTGATGCAGAGCTAATTTTTAATCTAGGTCGTCTACAAATAAAGTACGTAACACTTTGTCAAATTTCGAGCTCGAAATTAAGCTTGTGCAGTTTCATGAAAAGCGATTTTCAGTCTAGTCAAGGAATTGTTCAATTGAATCGAGGGCCTATGTAGGGGTGTCAAAATCCTAGTAGGTTCTGCAGCAGAGCTAGTTGTTGATCTAGGTTGTCTAAAAAAAGTACTTAACACGTTGTCAAATTTCGAGCTCGAAAATTTAGCTTGTGTAGTTTCATGAAAAGCGGTTTTCAGTCTAGTCAAGGACTTGTTCAATTGAATCGAGGGCCTATGTAGGAGTGTCATAATCCTAGAAAGTTCTGGAGCAGAGCTAATTTTTGATCTAGGTTGTCCACAAAAAGTACTTAACGCGTTGTCAAATTTAGAGCTCGAAAAGTTAGCTTGTGCAGTTTCATGAAAAAGGGTTTTCAGTCTGGTCACGGACTTGTTCAATTGAGTCGAGGGCCTATGTAGGAGTGTCATAATCCTAGTAGGTTCTGATGCAGAGCTAATTTTTAATCTAGGTCGTCTACAAATAAAGTACGTAACACTTTGTCAAATTTCGAGCTCGAAATTAAGCTTGTGCAGTTTCATGAAAAGCGATTTTCAGTCTAGTCAAGGAATTGTTCAATTGAATCGAGGGCCTATGTAGGGGTGTCAAAATCCTAGTAGGTTCTGCAGCAGAGCTAGTTGTTGATCTAGGTTGTCTAAAAAAAGTACTTAACACGTTGTCAAATTTCGAGCTCGAAAATGAGCTTGTGTAGTTTCATGAAAAGCGGTTTTCAGTCTAGTCAAGGACTTGTTCAATTAAATCGAGGGCCTATGTAGGAGTGTCATAATCCTAGAAGGTTCTGGAGCAGAGCTAATTTTTGATCTACGTTGTCCACAAAAAGTACTTAACGCGTTGTCAAATTTCGAGCTCGAAAAGATAGCTTGTGCAGTTTCATGAAAAGTGGTTTTCAGTCTGGTCACGGACTTGTTCAATTGAGTCGGGGGCCTATGTAGGAGTGCCATAATCCTAGTAGGTTCTGATGCAGAGCTAATTTTTAATCTAGGTCGTCTACAAATAAATTACGTAACACATTGTCAAATTTCGAGCTCGAAATTAAGCTTGTGCAGTTTCATGAAAAGCGATTTTCAGTCTAGTCAAGGAATTGTTGAATTGAAACGAGGGCCTATGTAGGAGTGTCATAATCCTAGTAGTTTCTGGAGTAGAGCTAGTTGTTGGTCTAGGTTGTCTAAAAAAAGTACTTAACACGTTGTCAAATTTCGAGCTCGAAAATGAGCTTGTGTAGTTTCATGAAAAGCGGTTTTCAGTCTAGTCAAGGACTTGTTCAATTAAATCGAGGGCCTATGTAGGAGTGTCATAATCCTAGAAGGTTCTGGAGCAGAGCTAATTTTTGATCTAGGTTGTCCACAAAAAGTACTTAACGCGTTGTCAAATTTCGAGCTCGAAAAGTTAGCTTGTGCAGTTTCATGAAAAGTGGTTTTCAGTCTGGTCACGGACTTGTTCAATTGAGTCGGGGGCCTATGTAGGAGTGCCATAATCCTAGTAGGTTCTGATGCAGAGCTAATTTTTAATCTAGGTCGTCTACAAATAAATTACGTAACACATTGTCAAATTTTGAGCTCGAAATTAAGCTTGTGCAGTTTCATGAAAAGCGATTTTCAGTCTAGTCAAGGAATTGTTGAATTGAAACGAGGGCCTATGTAGGAGTGTCATAATCCTAGTAGTTTCTGGAGTAGAGCTAGTTGTTGGTCTAGGTTGTCTAAAAAAAGTACTTAACACGTTGTCAAATTTCGAGCTCGAAAATGAGCTTGTGTAGTTTCATGAAAAGCGGTTTTCAGTCTAGTCAAGGACTTGTTCAATTGAATCGAGGGCCTATGTAGGAGTGTCATAATCCTAGAAAGTTCTGGAGCAGAGCTAATTTTTGATCTAGGTTGTCCACAAAAAGTACTTAACGCGTTGTCAAATTTAGAGCTCGAAAAGTTAGCTTGTGCAGTTTCATGAAAAAGGGTTTTCAGTCTGGTCACGGACTTGTTCAATTGAGTCGAGGGCCTATGTAGGAGTGTCATAATCCTAGTAGGTTCTGATGCAGAGCTAATTTTTAATCTAGGTCGTCTACAAATAAAGTACGTAACACTTTGTCAAATTTCGAGCTCGAAATTAAGCTTGTGCAGTTTCATGAAAAGCGATTTTCAGTCTAGTCAAGGAATTGTTCAATTGAATCGAGGGCCTATGTAGGGGTGTCAAAATCCTAGTAGGTTCTGCAGCAGAGCTAGTTGTTGATCTAGGTTGTCTAAAAAAAGTACTTAACACGTTGTCAAATTTCGAGCTCGAAAATGAGCTTGTGTAGCTTCATGAAAAGCGGTTTTCAGTCTAGTCAAGGACTTGTTCAATTAAATCGAGGGCCTATGTAGGAGTGTCATAATCCTAGAAGGTTCTGGAGCAGAGCTAATTTTTGATCTAGGTTGTCCACAAAAAGTACTTAACGCGTTGTCAAATTTCGAGCTCGAAAAGTTAGCTTGTGCAGTTTCATGAAAAGTGGTTTTCAGTCTGGTCACGGACTTGTTCAATTGAGTCGGGGGCCTATGTAGGAGTGCCATAATCCTAGTAGGTTCTGATGCAGAGCTAATTTTTAATCTAGGTCGTCTACAAATAAATTACGTAACACATTGTCAAATTTCGAGCTCGAAATTAAGCTTGTGCAGTTTCATGAAAAGCGATTTTCAGTCTAGTCAAGGAATTGTTGAATTGAAACGAGGGCCTATGTAGGAGTGTCATAATCCTAGTAGTTTCTGGAGTAGAGCTAGTTGTTGGTCTAGGTTGTCTAAAAAAAGTACTTAACACGTTGTCAAATTTCGAGCTCGAAAATGAGCTTGTGTAGTTTCATGAAAAGCGGTTTTCAGTCTAGTCAAGGACTTGTTCAATTGAATCGAGGGCCTATGTAGGAGTGTCATAATCCTAGAAGGTTCTGAAGCAAAGCTAACTTTTGATCTAGGTTGTCCACAAAAAAGTACCCAACGCGTTGTCAAATTTCGAGCTCAAAAAGTTAGCTTGTGCAGTTTCATGAAAAGCGGTTTTCAGTCTGGTCACGGACTTGTTCAATTGAGTCGAGGGCCTATGTAGGAGTGTCATAATCCTAGAAGGTTCTGAAGCAGAGCTAAATTTTAATCTAGGTCGTCTACAAAAAAAGTACATAAAACTTTGTCAAATTGCGAGCTCGAAATTAAGCTTGTGCAGTTTCATGAAAAGTGATTTTCAGTCTAATCAAGGACTCGTTCAATTGAGTCGAGGGCCTATGTAGGAGTGTCATAATCTTAGTAGGTTCTAGAGCAGAGCTAGTTGTTGATTTAGGTTGTCTAAGAAAGTACTTAACACGTTGTCAAATTTTGTGCTCGAAAAGTTAGCTTGTGTAGTATCATGAAAAGCGGTTTTCAGTCTAGTCAAGGACTTGTTCAATTGAATCGAGGGCCTATGTAGGAGTGTCATAATCCTAGAAGGTTCTGCAGCAAAGCTAACTTTTGATCTAGGTTGTCCACAAAAAAGTGCTTAACGCGTTGTCAAATTTCGAGCTCAAAAAGTTAGCTTGTGCAGTTTCATGAAAAGCGGTTTTCAGTCTGGTCACGGACTTGTTCAATTGAGTCGAGGGCCTATGTAGGAGTGTCATAATCCTGGTAGGTTCTGATGCAAAGCTAATTTTTAAGCTAGGTCGTCTACAAAAAAAGTACATAAAACTTTGTCAAATTGCGAGCTCGAAATTAAGCTTGTGCAGTTTCATGAAAAGCGATTTTCAGTCTAGTCAAGGACTTGTTCAATTGAGTCGAGGGCTTATGTAGGAGTGTCATAATCTTAGTAGGTTCTAGAGCAGAGCTAGTTGTTGATCTAGGTTGTCTAAAAAAAGTACTTAACACGTTGTCAAATTTTGAGCTCGAAAAGTTAGCTTTTGTAGTATCATGAAAAGCGGTTTTCAGTCTAGTCAAGGACTTGTTCAATTGAATCGAGGTCCTATGTAGGAGTGTCAAAATCCTAGAAGGTTCTGAAGCACAGCTAATTGTTGATCTAGGTTGTCTAAAAAAAGTACTTAACGCGTTGTCAAATTTCGAGCTGGAAAAGATAGCTTGTGCAGTTTCATGGAAAGCGGTTTTCAGTCTAGTCAAAAACTTATTCAATTGAGTCGAGGGCCTATGTAGGAGTGTCATAATCCTGGTAGGTTCTGATGCAGAGCTAATTTTTCATCTATGTTGTCAACAAAAAAGTACTTAACGCGTTGTCAAATTTCGAGCTCGAAAAGTTAGCTTGTGCAGTTCATGAAAAGCGGCTTTCATTCTAGTCAAGGACTTGTTCAATTGAATCGAGGGCCTATGTAGGAGTGTCATAATCCTAGAAGGTTCTGAAGCAGAGCTAATTTTTGTTCTAGGTTTTCCACAAAAAAGTACTTAACGCGTTGTCAAATTTCGGGCTCGATAAGTAAGCTTGTGCAGTTTCATGAAAAGCAATTTTCAGTCTAGTCAAGGACTTGTTCAATTGAATCGAGGGCCTATGTAGGAGTGTCATAATCCTAGAAGGTTCCGAAGCAAAGCTAACTTTTGATCTAGGTTGTCCACAAAAAAGTACTTAACGCGTTGTCAATTTTCGAGCTCAAAATTTAGCTTGTGCAGTTTCATGAAAAGCGGTTTTCAGTCTGGTCACGGACTTGTTCAATTGAGTCGAGGGCCTATGTAGGAGTGTCATAATCCTGGTAGGCTCTGATGCAGAGCTAAATTTTAATCTAGGTCGTCTACAAAAAAAGTACATAAAACTTTGTCAAATTGCGAGCTCGAAATTAAGCTTGTGCAGTTTCATGAAAAGCGGTTTTCAGTCTAGTCAAGGACTTGTTCAATTGAATCGAGGGCCTATGTAGGAGTGTCAAAATCCTAGAAGGTTCTGAAGCACAGCTAATTGTTGATCTAGGTTGTCTAAAAAAAGTACTTAACGCGTTGTCGAATTTCGAGCTCGAAAAGTTAGCTTGTGCAGTTTCATGGAAAGCGGTTTTCAGTCTAGTCAAAAACTTATTCAATTGAGTCGAGGGCCTATGTAGGAAAGTCATAATCCTAGTAGGTTCTGAAGCAGAGCTAATTTTTCATCTATGTTGTCAACAAAAAAGTACCTAACGCGTTGTCAATTTTCGAGCTCGAAAAGTTAGCTTGTGCAGTTCATGAAAAGCGGCTTCCATTCTAGTCAAGGACTTGTTCAATTGAATCGAGGGCCTATGTAGGAGTGTCATAATCCTAGAAGGTTCTGAAGCAGAGCTAATTTTTGATCTAGGTTGTCCACAAAAAAGTACTTAACGCGTTGTTAAATTTCGGGCTCGATAAGTAAGCTTGTGCAGTTTCATGAAAAGAAATTTTCAGTCTAGTCAAGGACTTGTTCAATTGAATCGATGGCCTATGTAGGAGTGTCATAATCCTAGAAGGTTCTGAAGCAAAGCTAACTTTTGATCTAGGTTTTCCACAAAAAAGTACTCAACTCGTTGTCAATTTTCGAGCTCAAAAAGTTAGCTTGTGCAGTTTCATGAAAAGCGGTTTTCAGTCTGGTCACGGACTTGTTCAATTGAGTTGAGGGCCTATGTAGGAGTGTCATAATCCTAGTAGGTTCTGAAGCAGAGCTAATTGTTGATCTAGGTTGTCTAAAGAATGTACTTAATGCGTTGTCAAATTTCGAGCTCGAAGAGTTAGCTTGTGCAGTTCCATGAAAAGCGGTTTCCAGTCTAGTCAAGAACTTGTTCAATTGAGTCGAGGGCCTATGCACGAGTGTCATAATCCTAGTAGGTTCTGTTGCAGAGCAAGGACTTGTTCAATTCAATCGAGGGACTATGTAGGATTGTCATAATCCTAGAAGGTTCTGAAGCAGAGCTAATTTTTGATCTAGGTTGTCCACAAAAAAGTACTTAACGCGTTGTCAAATTTCGAGCTCGAAAAGTTAGCTTGTGCAGTTTCATGAAAAGCGGTTTTCAATCTAGTCAAGGACTTGTTCAATTGAGTCGAGGGCCTATGTAGGAGTGTCATAATCCTGGTAGGTTCTGATGCAGAGCTAATTTTTAATCTAGGTCGTCTACAAAAAAAGTACATAAAACTTTGTCAAATTGCGAGCTCGAAATTAAGCTTGTGCAGTTTCATGAAAAGAGATTTTCAGTCTAGTCAAGGACTTGTTCAATTGAGTCGAGGGCCTATGTAGGAGTGTCATACTCTTAGTAGGTTCTAGAGCAGAGCTAGTTGTTGATCTAGGTTGTCTAAAAAAATTACTTAACACGTTGTCAAATTTTGAGCTCGAAAAGTTAGCTTGTGTAGTATCATGAAAAGCGGTTTTCAGTCTAGTCAAGGACTTGTTCAATTGAATCGAGGGCATATGTAGGAGTGTCAAAATCCTAGAAGGTTCTGAAGCACAGCAAATTGTTGATCTAGGTTGTCTAAAAAAAGTACTTAACGCGTTGTCAAATTTCGAGCTCGAAAAGTTAGCTTGTGCAGTTTCATGGAAAGCGGTTTTCAGTCTAGTCAAAAACTTATTCAATTGAGTCGAGGGCCTATGTAGGAGTGTCATAATCCTAGTAGGTTCTGAAGCAGAGCTAATTTTTCATCTATGTTGTCAACAAAAAAGTACTTAACGCGTTGTCAAATTTCGAGCTCGAAAAGTTAGCTTGTGCAGTTCATGAAAAGCGGCTTTCATTCTAGTCAAGGACTTGTTCAATTGAATCGAGGGCCTATGTAGGAGTGTCATAATCCTAGAAGGTTCTGAAGCAGACCTAATTTTTGATCTAGGTTGTCCACAAAAAAGTACTTAACGCGTTGTCAAATTTCGGGCTCGATAAGTAAGCTTGTGCAGTTTCATGAAAAGCAATTTTCAGTCTAGTCAAGGACTTGTTCAATTGAATCGAGGGCCTATGTAGGAGTGTCATAATCCTAGTAGGTTCTGAAGCAGAGCTAATTTTTGATCTAGGTTGTCCACAAAATGTACTTAACACGTTTTCAAATTTCGAGCTCGAAAAGTTAGCTTGTGCAGTTTCATGAAAAGCGGTTTTCAGTCTAGTCAAGGACTTTTTCAATTGATTCGAGGGCCTATGTAGGAGTGTAATAATCCTAGTAGGTTCTCAAGCAGAGCTAATTGTTGATCTAGGTTGTCTAAAAAAAGTTCTTAACGCGTTGTCAAATTTCGAGCTCGAAAAGTTAGCTTGTGCAGTTTCATGAAAAGCGGTTTTCAATCTAGTCAAGGACTTATTCAATTGAGTCGAGGGCCTATGTAGGAGTGTCATAATCCTAGTAGGTTCTGAAGCAGAGCTAATTTTTCATCTATGTTGTCAACAATATGTACTTAACGCGTTGTCAAATTTCGAGCTCGAAAAGTTAGCTTGTGCAGTTCATGAAAAGCGGTTTTCAGTCTAGTCAAGGACTTGTTCAATTGAATCGAGAGCCTATGTAGGAGTGTCATAATCTTAGTAGGTTCTAGAGCAGAGCTAGTTGTTGATCTAGGTTGTCTAAAAAAATTACTTAACACGTTGTCAAATTTTGAGCTCGAAAATTTAGCTTGTGTAGTATCATTAAAAGCGGTTTTCAGTCTAGTCAAGGACTTGTTCAATTGAATCGAGGGCATATGTAGGAGTGTCAAAATCCTAGAAGGTTCTGAAGCACAGCAAATTGTTGATCTAGGTTGTCTAAAAAAGTACTTAACGCGTTGTCAACTTTCAAGCTCGAAAAGTTAGCTTGTGCAGTTTCATGGAAAGCGGTTTTCAGTCTAGTCAAAAACTTATTCAATTGAGTCGAGGGCCTATGTAGGAGTGTCATAATCCTAAAAGGTTCTGAAGCAGAGCTAATTTTTCATCTATGTTGTCAACAAAAAAGTACTTAACGCGTTGTCAAATTTCGAGCTCGAAAAGTTAGCTTGTGCAGTTCATGAAAAGCGGCTTTCATTCTAGTCAAGGACTTGTTCAATTGAATTGAGGGCCTATGTAGGTGTGTCATAATCCTAGAAGGTTCTGAAGCAGACTTAATTTTTGATCTAGGTTGTCCACAAAAAAGTACTTAACGCGTTGTCAAATTTCGGGCTCGATAAGTAAGCTTGTGCAGTTTCATGAAAAGCAATTTTCAGTCTAGTCAAGGACTTGTTCAATTGAATCGAGGGCCTATGTAGGAGTGTCATAATCCTAGTAGGTTCTGAAGCAGAGCTAATTTTTCATCTGTGTTGTCAACAAAAAAGTACTTAACGCGTTGTCAAATTTCGAGCTCGAAAAGTTAGCTTGTGCAGTTCATGAAAAGCGGCTTTCATTCTAGTCAAGGACTTGTTCAATTGAATTGAGGGCCTATGTAGGAGTGTCATAATCCTAGAATGTTCGGAAGCAGACCTAATTTTTGATCTAGGTTGTCCACAAAAAAGTACTTAACGCGTTGTCAAATTTCGAGCTCGAAAAGTTAGCTTGTGCAGTTTCATGAAAAGCGGTTTTCAGTCTAGTCAAGGACTTTTTCAATTGATTCGAGGGCCTATGTAGGAGTGTAATAATCCTAGTAGGTTCTCAAGCAGAGCTAATTGTTGATCTAGGTTGTCTAAAAAAAAGTACTTAACGCGTTGTCAAATTTCGAGCTCGAAAAGTTAGGTTGTGCAGTTTCATGAAAAGCGGTTTTCAGTTTAGTGAAGGACTTATTCAATTGAGTCGAGGGCCTATGTAAGAGTGTCATAATCCTAGTAGGTTCTGAAGCAGAGCTAATTTTTCATCTATGTTGTCAACAATATGTACTTAACTCGTTGTCAAATTTCGAGCTCGAAAAGTTAGCTTCTGCAGTTCATGAAAAGCGGTTTTCAGTCTAGTCAAGGAATTGTTCAATTGAATCGAGGGCCTATATAGGAGTGTCATAATCCTATAAGGTTCCGAAGCAGGGCTAATTTTTGATCTAGGTTGTCCACAAAAAAGTACTTAACGCCTTGTCAAATTTCGAGCTCGAAAATTTAGCCTGTGCAGTTTCATGAAAAGCGGTTTTCAGTCTAGTCAAGGACTTTTTCAATTGAATCCAGGGCCTATGTAGGAGTGTAATAATCCTAGTAGGTTCTCAAGCAGAGCTAATTGTTGATCCAGGTTGTCTAAAAAAAGTACTTAACGCGTTGTCAAATTTCGAGCTCGAAAAGTTAGCTCGTGCAGTTTCATGAAAAGCGGTTTTCAGTCTAGTCAAGGACTTGTTCAATTGAGTCGAGGGCCTATGTAGTAGTGTCATAATCCTAGTAGTTTATGAAGCAGAGCTAATTTGTGATCTAGTTTGTCCACAAAAAAGTACTCAACGCGTTGTCAAATTTCGAGCTCGAAAAGTTAGCTTGTGCAGTTTCAAGAAAAGCGGTTTTCAGTCTAGTCAACTACTTGTTCAATTGAGTCGAGGGCAATGTAGTAGTGTCATGATCCTAGTAGGTTATGAAGCAGAGCTAATTTGTGATCTAGGTTGTCCACAAAAAAGTACTCAACGCGTTGTCAAATTTCGAGCTCGAAAAGTTAGCTTGTGCAGTTTCATGAAAAGCGGTTTTCAGTCTAGTCAAGGACTTATTCAATTGAGTCGAGGGCCTATGTAGGAGTGTCATAATCCTAGTAGGTTCTGGAGCAGAGCTAGTTGTTTATCTAGGTTGTCTAAAAAAGTACTTAACACGTTGTCAAATTTTGAGCTCGAAAAGTTAGCTTGTGTAGTATCATGAAAAGCGATTTTCAGTCTAGTCAAGGACTTGTTCAAATGAATCGAGGGCCTATGTAGGAGTGTCATAATCCTAGTAGGTTCTGGAGCAGAGCTAGTTGTTGATCTAGGTTGTCTAAAAAAACTACTTAACACGTTGCCAAATTTTGAGCTCGAAAAGTTAGCTTGTGTAGTATCATGAAAAGCGGTTTTCAGTCTAGTCAAGGACTTGTTCAATTGAATCGAGGGCCTATGTAGGAGTGTCATAATCCTAGTAGGTTCTGAAGCAGAGCTAATTGTTGATCTAGGTTGTTTAAAAAAAGTGCTTAACGCGTTGTCAAATTTCGAGCTCGAAAAGTTAGCTTGAGCAGTTTCATGAAAAGCGGTTTTCAGTCTAGTCAAGGACTTATTCACTTGAGTCGAGGGCCTATGTAGGGGTGTCAAAATCCTAGAAGGTTCTGAAGCAGAGCTAATTGTTGATCTAGGTTGTTTAAAAAAAGTGCTTAACGCGTTGTCAAATTTCGAGCTCGAAAAGTTAGCTTGAGCAGTTTCATGAAAAGCGGTTTTCAGTCTAGTCAAGGACTTGTTCAATTGAATCGAGGGCCTATGTAGGAGTGTCATAATCCTAGAAGGTTCTGAAGCAGAGCTAATATTGTTCTAGGTTGTCTAAAAAAGTACTTAACTTGTCAAATTTCGAGCTCGAAAAGTTAGCTTGTGCAGTTTCATGAAAGGCGGTTTTCATTCTAGTCAAGGACTTATTCAATTGAGTCGAGGGCCTATGTAGGGGTGTCAAAATCCTAGAAGGTTCTGAAGCAGAGCTAATTGTTGATCTAGGTTGTCTAAAAAGAGTGCTTAAAGCGTTGTCAAAGTTCGAGCTCGAAAAGTTAGCTTGAGCAGTTTCATGAAAAGCGGTTTTCAGTCAAGTCAAGGACTTGTTCAATTGAATCGAGTGCCTATGTAGGAGTGTTATAATCCTAGAGAAATCTGAAGCAGAGCTAATATTTGATCTAGGTTGTCCACAAAAAAGTACTTAACGCGTTGTCAAATTTCGGGCTCGATAAGTAAGTTTGTGCAGTTTCATGAAAAGCGATTTTCAGTCTAGTCAAGGACTTGTTGAATTGAATAGAGGGCCTATGTAAGGGTGTCATAATCCTAGTAGGTTCTGAAGCAGAGCTAATTTTTGATCTAGGTTGTCCACAAAAAAGTACTTAACGCGTTGTCAAATTTCGAGCTCGAAAAGTTAGCTTGTGCAGTTTCATGAAAAGCAGTTTTCAGTCTAGTCAAGGACTTTTTCAATTGAGTCGAGTGCCTATGTAGGAGTGTAATAATCCTAGTAGGTTCACAAGCAGAGCTAATTGTTGATCTAGGATGTCTAAAAAAAGTACTTAGCGCGTTGTCAAGTTTTGAGCTCGAAAAGTTAGCTTGTGCAGTTTCATGAAAAGCGGTTTTCAGTCTAGTCAAGGACTTGTTCAATTGAGTCGAGGGCCTATGTAGTAGTGTCATAATCCTAGTAGGTTATGAAGCAGAGCTAATTTGTGATCTAGGTTGTCCACAAAAAAGTACTCAACGCGTTGTCAAATTTCGAGCTCGAAAAGTTAGCTTGTGCAGTTTCATGCAGAGCGGTTTTCAGTCTAGTCAAGGACTTGTTCAATTGATTCGAGGGACTATGTAGGACTGTCAAAATCCTAGAAGGTTCTGAAGCAGAGCTAATTGTTGATCTAGGTTGCCTAAAAAATGTGCTTAACGCGTTGTCAAATTTCGAGCTCGAAAAGATAGCTTGAGCAGTTTCATGAAAAGCGGTTTTCAGTCAAGTCAAGGACTTGTTCAATTGAATCGAGGGCCTATGTAGGAGTGTCATAATCCTAGAAAAATCTGAAGCAGAGCTAATATTTGATCTAGGTTGTCCACAAAAAAGTACTTAACGCGTTGTCAAATTTCGGGCTCGATAAGTAAGTTTGTGCAGTTTCATGAAAAGCGATTTTCAGTCTAGTCAAGGACTTGTTGAATTGAATAGAGGGCCTATGTAGGGGTGTCATAATCCTAGTAGGTTCTGATGCAGAGCTAATTTTTGATCTAGGTTGTCCACAAAAAAGTACTTAACGCGTTGTCAAATTTCGAGCTCGAAAAGTTAGCTTGTGCAGTTTCATGAAAAGCAGTTTTCAGTCTAGTCAAGGACTTTTTCAATTGAGTCGAGTGCCTATGTAGGAGTGTAATAATCCTAGTAGGTTCACAAGCAGAGCTATTTGTTGATCTAGGATGTCTAAAAAAAGTACTTAGCGCGTTGTCAAGTTTTGAGCTCGAAAAGTTAGCTTGTGCAGTTTCATGAAAAGCGGTTTTCAGTCTAGTCAAGGACTTGTTCAATTGAGTCGAGGGCCTATGTAGTAGTGTCATAATCCTAGTAGGTTATGAAGCAGAGCTAATTTGTGATCTAGGTTGTCCACAAAAAAGTACTCAACGCGTTGTCAAATTTCGAGCTCGAAAAGTTAGCTTGTGCAGTTTCATGCAGAGCGGTTTTCAGTCTAGTCAAGGACTTGTTCAATTGATTCGAGGGACTATGTAGGACTGTCAAAATCCTAGAAGGTTCTGAAGCAGAGCTAATTGTTGATCTAGGTTGTCTAAAAAATGTGCTTAACGCGTTGTCAAATTTCGAGCTCGAAAAGATAGCTTGAGCAGTTTCATGAAAAGCGGTTTTCAGTCAAGTCAAGGACTTGTTCAATTGAATCGAGGGCCTATGTAGGAGTGTCATAATCCTAGAAAAATCTGAAGCAGAGCTAATATTTGATCTAGGTTGTCCACAAAAAAGTACTTAACGCGTTGTCAAATTTCGGGCTCGATAAGTAAGTTTGTGCAGTTTCATGAAAAGCGATTTTCAGTCTAGTCAAGGACTTGTTGAATTGAATAGAGGGCCTATGTAGGGGTGTCATAATCCTAGTAGGTTCTGATGCAGAGCTAATTTTTGATCTAGGTTGTCCACAAAAAAGTACTTAACGCGTTGTCAAATTTCGAGCTCGAAAAGTTAGCTTATGCAGTTTCATGAAAAGCAGTTTTCAGTCTAGTCAAGGACTTTTTCAATTGAGTCCAGAGCCTATGTAGGAGTGTAATAATCCTAGTAGGTTCTCAGGCAGAGCTAATTGTTGATCTAGGATGTCTAAAAAAGTACTTAGCGCGTTGTCAAATTTTGAGCTCGAAAAGTTAGCTTGTGCAGTTTCATGAAAAGCGGTTTTCAGTCCAGTCAAGGACTTGTTCAATTGAGTCGAGGGCCTATGTAGTAGTGTCATAATCCTAGTAGGTTATGAAGCAGAGCTAGTTTGTGATCTAGGTTGTCCACAAAAAAGTACTCAACGCGTTGTCAAATTTCGAGCTCGAAAAGTTAGCTTGTGCAGTTTCATGAAGAGCGGTTTTCAGTCTAGTCAAGGACTTGTTCAATTGATTCGAGGGACTATGTAGGACTGTCAAAATCCTAGAAGGTTCTGAAGCAGAGCTAATTGTTGATCTAGGTTGTCTAAAAAAAGTGCTTAACGCGTTGTCAAATTTCGAGCTCGAAAAGTTAGCTTGAGCAGTTTCATGAAAAGCGGTTTTCAGTCAAGTCAAGGACTTGTTCAATTGAATCGAGGGCCTATGTAGGAGTGTCATAATCCTAGAAAAATCTGAAGCAGAGCTAATATTTGATCTAGGTTGTCCACAAAAAAGTACTTAACGCGTTGTCAAATTTCGGGCTCGATAAGTAAGTTTGTGCAGTTTCATGAAAAGCGATTTTCAGTCTAGTCAAAGACTTGTTGAATTGAATAGAGGGCCTATGTAGGGGTGTCATAATCCTAGTAGGTTCTGATGCAGAGCTAATTTTTGACCTAGGTTGTCCACAAAAAAGTACTTAACGCGTTGACAAATTTCGAGCTCGAAAAGTTAGCTTGTGCAGTTTCATGAAAAGCAGTTTTCAGTCTAGTCAAGGACTTTTTCAATTGAGTCGAGGGCCTATGTAGGAGTGTAATAATCCTAGTAGGTTCTCAAGCAGAGCTAATTGTTGATCTAGGATGTCTAAAAAAAGTACTTAGCGCGTTGTCAAAATTTGAGCTCGAAAAGTTAGCTTGTGCAGTTTCATGAAAAGCGGTTTTCAGTCTAGTCAAGGACTTGTTCAATTGAGTCGAGGGCCTATGTAGTAGTGTCATAATCCTAGTAGGTTATGAAGCAGAGCTAATTTGTGATCTAGGTTGTCCACAAAAAAGTACTCAACGCGTTGTCAAATTTCGAGCTCGAAAAGTTAGCTTGTGCAGTTTCATGAATAGCGGTTTTCAGTCTAGTCAAGGACTTGTTCAATTGATTCGAGGGACTATGTAGGACTGTCAAAATCCTAGAAGGTTCTGAAGCAGAGCTAATTGTTGATCTAGGTTGTCTAAAAAAAGTGCTTAACGCGTTGTCAAATTTCGAGCTCGAAAAGATAGCTTGAGCAGTTTCATGAAAAGCGGTTTTCAGTCAAGTCAAGGACTTGTTCAATTGAATCGAGGGCCTATGTAGGAGTGTCATAATCCTAGTAGGTTCTCAAGCAGAGCTAATTGTTGATCTAGGATGTCTAAAAAAAGTGCTTAACGCGTTGTCAAATTTCGAGCTCGAAAAGTTAGCTTGTGCAGTTTCATGAAAAGCAGTTTGCAGTCTAGTCAAGGACTTTTTCAATTGAGTCGAGGGCCTATGTAGGAATGTAATAATCCTACTAGGTTCTCAAGCAGAGCTAATTGTTGATCTAGGATGTCTAAAAAAAGTACTTAGCGCGTTGTCAAATTTTGAGCTCGAAAAGTTAGCTTGTGCAGTTTCATGAAAAGCGGTTTTCAGTCTAGTCAAGGACTTGTTCAATTGAGTCGAGGGCCTATGTAGTAGTGTCATAATCCTAGTAGGTTATGAAGCAGAGCTAATTTGTGATCTAGGTTGTCCACAAAAAAGTACTCAACGCGTTGTCAAATTTCGAGCTCGAAAAGTTAGCTTGTGCAGTTTCATGAATAGCGGTTTTCAGTCTAGTCAAGGACTTGTTCAATTGATTCGAGGGACTATGTAGGACTGTCAAAATCCTAGAAGGTTCTTAAGCAGAGCTAATTGTTGATCTAGGTTGTCTAAAAAAAGTGCTTAACGCGTTGTCAAATTTCGAGCTCGAAAAGATAGCTTGAGCAGTTTCATGAAAAGCGGTTTTCAGTCAAGTCAAGGACTTGTTCAATTGAATCGAGGGCCTATGTAGGAGTGTCATAATCCTAGAAAAATTTGAAGCAGAGCTAATATTTGATCTAGGTTGTCCACAAAAAAGTACTAAACGCGTTGTCAAATTTCGGGCTCGATAAGTAAGTTTGTGCAGTTTCATGAAAAGCGATTTTCAGTCTAGTCAAGGACTTGTTGAATTGAATAGAGGGCCTATGTAGGGGTGTCATAATCCTAGTAGGTTCTGATGCAGAGCTAATTTTTGATCTAGGTTGTCCACAAAAAAGTACTTAACGCGTTGTCAAATTTCGAGCTCGAAAAGTTAGCTTGTGCAGTTTCATAAAAAGCAGTTTTCAGTCTAGTCAAGGACTTTTTCAATTGAGTCGAGGGCCTATGTAGGAGTGTAATAATCCTAGTAGGTTCTCAAGCAGAGCTAATTGTTGATCTAGGATGTCTAAAAAAAGTACTTAGCGCGTTGTCAAATTTTGAGCTCGAAAAGATAGCTTGTGCAGTTTCATGAAAAGCGGTTTTCATTCTAGTCAAGGACTTGTTCAATTGAGTCGAGGGCCTATGTAGTAGTGTCATAATCCTAGTAGGTTATGAAGCAGAGCTAATTTGTGATCTAGGTTGTCCACAAAAAAGTACTCATAGCGTTGTCAAATTTTGAGCTCGAAAAGTTAGCTTGTGCAGTTTCATGAAGAGCGGTTTTCAGTCTAGTCAAGGACTTGTTCAATTGATTCGAGGGACTATGTAGGACTGTCAAAATCCTAGAAGGTTCTGAAGCAGAGCTAATTGTTGATCTAGGTTGTCTAAAAAAAGTGCTTAACGCGTTGTCAAATTTCGAGCTCGAAAAGTTAGCTTGAGCAGTTTCATGAAAAGCGGTTTTCAGTCAAGTCAAGGACTTGTTCAATTGAATCGAGGGCCTATGTAGGAGTGTCATAATCCTAGAAAAATCTGAAGCAGAGCTAATTTTTGATCTAGGTTGTCCACAAAAAAGTACTTAACGCGTTGTCAAATTTCGGGCTCGATAAGTAAGTTTGTGCAGTTTCAAGAAAAGCGATTTTCAGTCTAGTCAAGGACTTGTTGAATTGAATAGAGGGCCTATGTAGGGGTGTCATAATCCTAGTAGGTTCTGATGCAGAGCTAATTTTTGATCTAGGTTGTCCACAAAAAAGTACTTAACGCGTTGTCAAATTTCGAGCTCGAAAAGTTAGCTTGTGCAGTTTCATGAAAAGCAGTTTTCAGTCTAGTCAAGGACTTTTTCAATTGAGTCGAGGGCCTATGTAGGAGTGTAATAATCCTAGTAGGTTCTCAGGCAAAGCTAATTGTTGATGTAGGATGTCTAAAAAAGTACTTAGCGCGTTGTCAAATTTTGAGCTCGAAAAGTTAGCTTGTGCAGTTTCTTGAAAAGCGGTTTTCAGTCTAGTCAAGGACTTGTTCAATTGAGTCGAGGGCCTATGTAGTAGTGTCATAATCCTAGTAGGTTATGAAGCAGAGCTAATTTGTGATCTAGGTTGTCCACAAAAAAGTACTCAACGCGTTGTCAAATTTCGAGCTCGAAAAATTAGCTTGTGCAGTTTCATGAAGAGCGGTTTTCAGTCTAGTCAAGGACTTGTTCAATTGATTCGAGGGAATTTGTAGGACTGTCATAATCCTAGAAGGTTCTGAAGCAGAGCTAATTTTTGATCTAGGTCGTCCACAAAAAAGTACCTAACGCGTTGTCAAATTTCGAGCTCGAAAAGTTAGCTTGTGCAGTTTCATGAAAAGCGGTTTTCAGTCTAGTCAAGGACTTTCTCAATTGAGTCGAGGGCCTATGTAGGAGTGTAATAATCCTAGTAGGTTCTCAAGCAGAGCTAATTGTTGATCTGGGATGTCTAAAAAAAGTACTTAACGCGTTGTCAAATTTTGAGCTCGAAATTTAGCTTGTGCAGTTTCATGAAAAGCGGTTTTTAGTCTAGTCAAGGACTTGTTCAACTGAGTCGAGGGCCTATGTAGTAGTGTCATAGTCCTAGTAGGTTATGAAGCAGAGCTAACTGGTGATCTAGGTTGTCCACAAAAAAGTACTCAACGCGTTGTCAAATTTCGAGCTCGAAAAGTTAGCTTGTGCAGTTTCATGAAGAGCGGTTTTCAGTCTAGTCAAGGACTTGTTCAATTGAATCGAGGGACTATGTAGGATTGTCATAATCCTAGAAGGTTCTGAAGCAGAGCTATTTTTTGATCTAGGTTGTCCACAAACGTACTTAACGCGTTGTCAAATTTCGAGCTCGAAGAGTTACCTTGTGCAGTTCCATGAAAAGCGGTTTTCAGTCTAGTCAAGGACTTGTTCAATTGAATCGAGGGCCTATGTAGTAGTGTCATAATCCTAGTAGGTTATGAAGCAGAGCTATTTTGTGATCTAGGTTGTCCACAAAAAAGTACTCAACGCGTTGTCAAATTTCGAGCTCGAAAAGTTAGCTTGTGCAGTTTCATGAAGAGCGGTTTTCAGTCTAGTCGAGGACATTTTCAATTGATTCGAGGGACTATGTAGGACTGTCATAATCCTAGAAGTTTCTGAAGCAGAGCTAATTTTTGATCTAGGTTGTCCACAAAAAAGTACTTAACGCGTTGTCAAATTTCGAGCTCGAAAAGTTAACTTGTGCAGTTTCATGAAAAGCGGTTTTCAGTCTAGTCAAGGACTTTCTCAATTGAGTCGAGGGCCTATGTAGGAGTGTAATAATCCTGGTAGGTTCTCAAGCAGAGCTAATTGTTGATCTGGGATGTCTAAAAAAAGTACTTACCGCGTTGTCAAATTTTGAGCTCGAAATTTAGCTTGTGCAGTTTCATGAAAAGCGGTTTTTAGTCTAGTCAAGGACTTGTTCAATTGAGTCGAGGGCCTATGTAGTAGTGTCATAGTCCTAGTAGGTTATGAAGCAGAGCTAATTTGTGATCCAGGTTGTCCACAAAAAAGTACTCAACGCGTTGTCAAATTTCGAGCTCGAAAAGTTAGCTTGTGCAGTTTCATGAAGAGCGGTTTTCAGTCTAGTCAAGGACTTGTTCAATTGAATTGAGGGACTATGTAGGATTGTCATAATCCTAGAAGGTTCTGAAGCAGAGCTAATTTTTGATCTAGGTTGTCCACAAAAAAGTACTTAACGCGTTGTCAAATTTCGAGCTCGAAGAGTTAGCTTGTGCAGTTCCATGAAAAGCGGTTTCCAGTCTAGTCAAGAACTTGTTCAATTGAGTCGAGGGCCTATGCACGAGTGTCATAATCCTAGTAGGTTCTGTTGCAGAGCAAGGACTTGTTCAATTCAATCGAGGGACTATGTAGGATTGTCATAATCCTAGAAGGTTCTGAAGCAGAGCTAATTTTTGATCTAGGTTGTCCACAAAAAAGTACTTAACGCGTTGTCAAATTTCGAGCTCGAAAAGTTAGCTTGTGCAGTTTCATGAAAAGCGGTTTTCAATCTAGTCAAGGACTTTTTCAATTGAGTCGAGGGCCTATGTAGGAGCGCAATAATCCTAGTAGGTTCTCAAGCAGAGCTAAATGTTGATCTAGGATGTCTAAAAAAGTACTTAACGCGTTGTCAAATTTTGAGCTCGAAAAGTTAACATGTGCAGTTTCATGAAGAGCGGTTTTCATTCTAGTCAAGGACTTGTTCAATTGAATCGAGGGACTATGTAGGATTGTCATAATCCAAGAAGGTTCTGCAGCAGAGCTAATTTTTGATCTAGGTTGTCCACAAAAAAAGTACTTAACGCGTTGTCAAATTTTGAGCTCGAAAAGTTAGCTTGTGCAGTTTCATGAAGAGCGGTTTTCAGTAGAGTCAAGGACTTGTTCAATTGAATCGAGGGACTATGTAGGATTGTCATAATCCAAGAAGGTTATAAAGCAGAGCTAATTTGTGATCTAGGTTGTCCACAAAAAAGTACTCAACGCGTTGTCAAATTTCGAGCTCGAAAAGTTAGTTTGTGCAGTTTCATGAAGAGCGGTTTTCAGTCTAGTCAAGGACTTGTTCAATTGAATCGAGGGACTATGTAGGATTGTCATAATCCAAGAAGGTTCTGAAGTAGAGCTAATTTTTGATTTAGGTTGTCCACAAAAAAGTACTTAACGCGTTGTCAAATTTCGAGCTCGAAAAGTTAGCTTGTGCAGTTCCATGAAAAGCGGTTTTCAGTCTAGTCAAGAACTTGTTCAATTGAGTCGAGGGCCTATGTACGAGTGTCATAATCCTAGTAGGCTCTGATGCAGAGCTATTTTTTAATCTAGGTCGTCTACAAATAAAGTACTTAACACTTTGTCAAATTACGAGCTCGAAATTAAGCTTGCGCAGTTTCATGAAAGCGTTTTTCAGTCTAGTCAAGGACTTGTTCAATTGAGTCGAGGGCCTATGTAGGAGTGTCATAATCCTAGTAGCTTCTGAAGCAGAGCTAATTGTTGATCTAGGTTGTTTATAAAAAGTACTTAACACGTTGTCAAATTTCGAGGTCGAAAAATTAGCTTGTGCAGTTTCATGAAAAGCGGTTTTCAGTCTAGTCAAGGACTTGTTCAATTGAGTCAAGGGCCTATGTATTAGTGTCATAATCCTAGTAGGTTCTGAAGCAGAGCTAATTTTTAATTTAGGTCGTCTACAAATGAAGTACTTAACTCTTTGTCAAATTTCGAGCTCGAAATTTAGCTTGTGCAGTTTCATGAAAGCGATTTTCAGTCTAGTCAAGGAGTTGTTCAATTGAGTCGAGGGCCTATGTAGGAGTGTCATAATCCTAGTAGGTTCTGAAGCAGAGCTAATTGTTGATCTAGGTTGTCTAAAGAATGTACTTAATGCGTTGTCAAATTTCGAGCTCGAAAAGTTAGCTTGTGCAGTTTCATGAAAAGCGGTTTTCAGTCTAGTCAAGGACGTGTTTAATTGAGTCGAGGGCCTATGTATTAGTGTCATAATCCTAGTAGGTTCTGAAGCAGAGCTAATTGTTGATCTAGGTTGTTTTAAAAAAGTACTTAACACGTTGTCAAATTTCGAGCTCGAAAAATTAGCTTGTGCAGTTTCATGAAAAGCGGTTTTCAGTCTAGTCAAGGATTTGTTCAATTGAGTCGAGGGCCAATGTACGAGTGGCATAACCCTAGTAGGTTCTGATGCAGAGCTAAATTTCAAATTAGGTCGTCTACAAATGAAGTACTTAACTCTTTGTCAGATTTCGAGCTCGAAATTAAGCTTGTGCAGTTTCATGAAAGCGATTTTCAGTCTAGTCAAGGACTTGTTCAATTGAGTCGAGGGCCTATATAGGAGTGTCATAATCCTAGTAGGTTCTGAAGCAGAGCTAATTGTTGATCTAGGTTGTCTAAAAAAGTACTTAACGCGTTGTCAAATTTCGAGCTCGAAAAGTTAGCTTGTGTAGTTTTATGAAAAGCGGTTTTCAGTCTAGTCAAGGACTTTTTCAATTGAGTCGAGGGCCTATGTAGGAGTGTAATAATCCTAGTAGGTTTTCAAGCAGAGCTAATTGTTGATCTAGGTTGTCCAAAAAAAATTACTTAATGCGTTGTCAAATTTCGAGCTCGGAAAGTTAGCTTGTGCAGTTTCATGAAAAGCGGTTTTCAGTCTAGTCAAGGACGTGTTCAATTGAGTCGAGGGCCTATGTAGTAGTGTCATAATCCTAGAAGGTTCTGAAGCAGAGCTGATTTTTGATCTAGGTTGTCCAAAAAAGTACTTTACGCGTTGTCAATTTTCGAGCTCGAAGAGTTAGCTTGTGCAGTTCCATGAAAAGCGGTTTTCAGTCTAGTCAAGGACTTGTTCAATTGAATCGAGGGACTATGTAGGATTGTCATAATCCTAGAAGGTTCTGAAGCAGAGCTGATTTTTGATCTAGGTTGTCCAAAAAAGTACTTTACGCGTTGTCAAATTTCGAGCTCGAAAAGTTAGTTTGTGCAGTTTTATGAAAAGCGGTTTTCAGTCTAGTCAAGAACTTGTTCAATTGAGTCGAGGTCCTATGTACGAGTGTCATAATCCTACTAGGTTCTGATGCAGAGCTAATTTTTAATCTAGGTTGTCTACAAATAAAGTACTTAACACTTTGTCAAATTACGAGCTCGAAATTAAGCTGGTGCAGTTTCATGAAAGCGATTTCCAGTCTAGTCATGGGCCTATGTAGGAGTGTCATAATCCTAGGGTCAAAATTTGTGCAGTTTTTTGAAAAGCGGTTTTCAGTCTAGTCAAGATTTTGTACAATTGAGTTGAGGGCCTATGTACGAGTGTCATAATCCTAGTAGGTTCTGATGCAGAGCTAATTTTTAATCTAGGTCGTCTTCAAATAAAGTACTTAACACTTTGTCAAGTTACGAGCTCGAAATTAAGCTTGTGCAGTTTTATGAACGCGATTTTCAGGCTAGTCATGGAGTTGTTCAATTGAGTCGAGGGCCTATGTAGGAGTGTCATAATCCTAGTAGGTTCTGAAGCAGAGCTAATTGTTGATCTAGGTTGTTTAAAGAAAGTAATTAACACGTTTTCAAATTTCGAGCTCAAAAAATTAGCTTGTGCAGTTTCATGAAAAGCGGTTTTCAGTCTAGTCAAGAACTTGTTCAATTGAGTCGAGGGCCTATGTACGAGTGTCATAATCCTAGTAGGTTCTGATGCAGAGCTAATTTTTTATCTAGGTTGTCTACAAATAAAGTACTCAACACTTTGTCAAATTACGAGCTCGAAATTAAGCTTGTGCAGTTTCATGAAAGCGATTTTCAGTCTATTCAAGGACTTGTTCAATTGAATTGAGGGACTATGTAGGATTGTCATAATCCTAGAAGGTTCTGAAGCAGAGCTAATTTTTGATCTAGGTTGTCCACAAAAAGTACTTTACGCGTTGTCAAATTTCGAGCTCGAAAAGTTAGTTTGTGCAGTTTTATGAAAAGCGGTTTTCAGTCTAGTCAAGAACTTGTTCAATTGAGTCGAGGGCCTATGTATGAGTGTCATAATCCTAGTAGGTTCTGATGCAGAGCTAATTTTTAATCTAGATTGTCTACAAATAAAGTACTTAACACTTTGTCAAATTACGAGCTTGAAATTAAGCTTGTGCAGTTTCATGAAAGCGATTTTCAGTCTAGTCAAGGACTTGTTCAATTGAGTCGAGGGCCTATGTAGGAGTGTCATATCCTAGGGTCATAATTTGTGCAGTTTTATGAAAAGCGGTTTTCAGTCCAGTCAAGAACTTGTACAATTGAGTTGAGGGCCTATGTACGAGTGTCACAATCCTAGTAGGTTCTGATGCAGAGCTAATTTTTAATCTAGGTCGTCTACAAATAAAGTACTTAACACTTTGTCAAATTACGAGCTCGAAATTAAGCTTGTGCAGTTTCATGAAAGCGATTTTCAGTCTAGTCGAGGACTTGTTCAATTGAGTCGAGGGCCTATGTAGGAGTGTCATTGTTGGCGCCACTTCGGATCAGCTAGAAAAGCCATCAGACAGCAAGAAATAACTTTTGAAACTGAAAAAACTGAGAATTTGTCAAAACTCAGAAATGGTCAAAACTGAAAAATATTACAAGTTGGGACCGAAAATCTGTACCCCCCCCCCCCGATTTTGGGAAGGCAAAACCCGAGCAACCCGAGGTTATGGCAGACGGTTAGGGTAACCTCTAAGCTATTCATGGACCCAACGAACATTATTGCATCAGACCCACAAGTGTGGCTATTAGCACTTAAATGGTGCAAAAATGGCATTTTTCGATATTTTGTCATTTATTGTTAAATTTCTTAAGTTGTTTATTTTATGATACTTTAGATGATAATTAAAGGTCAAATACCGTGCATTCGAGGCATTTAGAGCCACGTAATAACCATTCGTGCTTATGTCAACAAATGTAATTATTGCAGTTTTTTGACATTTACTATGTAAACAGTGACATAAATCATTTTCTTGATTAACCAATCGGAGACAAGTACCAATGATGTAATAAATGATAAATATTTGATTATTTACTTTAACCCAATTGTTTGATTAGTGAAACCGTATTGAATTTAGAACCATTAGAAACTGTTACCAAGAGCAGTTGGCTCTCAGATAGACTAAAATTTGATTCTTTAACAACTTTAGTCTTTTTGTTAAGTTTAGCTAGATCTTAAGATCTTGCGAGTTATAAGTTAGTTGAGCTTACTTAACGAGAAGTTTGCTACAACACTAGCTACTGGCTGAAGCCTTACAAAATTCAGCACGAGATTGAACATAGATTATCACTAAGGATTTTCTTAACTTCAATCAACAAAATTAAAGTTACAGTCCTTTAATACGTCCAAGCGACTAATTATTTCTGCGAGATCGTTAGTCAATCGAACCCAGTGAAGAACCGGGCCGGCGTAAAACTCGAGAACCAGGCTGTGATATATCGGTTCCGCTGAGATTCTTGAGCAGCCGCAACATTTGGTCCGCCGACCCGGACGACAACAACAGCAGTAACACAAACAGCAACGAATCTTCGATTCATCCTGGTGGACCAAAATACAACCAGCAACGATGGCCAGCAAAAGTCCCAACAGACACTGGAAGACAGCTGATCGGAAGGCGATTGGTCAATTCAAGACGTTAGAGAAAGAGCAAGCTGACCTACTCAAGTCCTTCTCCCGATACCTCAACGAGCTAGAAGGCTACCTGACACAAAACAAAACAATGACAGCCAAAGGTGCTTACCGATGTTTCTTCGAGACGTACGACGACTTGGAAGACAACCGACAACAGCAGAGGTTACTATTAAAACCAAAGTATTTTGAAAGTTTTGACAATGACACCAAGCGTATGTTAGAAGAAAAGAGGAAGGTTTTGCGATGGGTAGTTGACAACATACCAGATCTCCAAGATATTGAGTAGTGTCGCGCAGTAGTCGTCGACTACCGGAAACACACATTGCGATGTTACAAGTTATGGAAAGATGCTGTTCTAATCGACAACGAATTGGTAGAACTCGAAAAGAAATTGAAATCAGAAAATTTAGGCGACTCCGAAAAACAGACACTGTGTGATCAGGCGGAACGGTTTTTAGAAAAGCGAGATGAAATTTACGCAAAAGCTCTTCGAATATTAAACACACAAAATTGTCCCCATGGGTTTGCGAATTTCAGTAATGTTAGGAGTCAGTATCAAGACCTGATCAAACAGTACAGGTTCAGCAAGGATTGTGGAAACCAAACATCGTTAGTGTCAACTACATCGGCTGGTGACAAAGACCCAAACGACGAAACTGTAATTGATACAGGAAATGGAGCAATAGAAAACGCCGGGGAGAACGCCGAGGTCTCTTCCAAGCATTCTGCTACACACGGAAGCAGAAAACAACCCAGTATCGCCAGCTCGCGATCATCGAGAAGGCGACAGATTGAAGAAATGGAGCTCGAAAACCTAAAAGCAAAGAAAGAAACAGAGCAACGACTGAGAGAGCGTCAGTTGGATTTAGAGCAGGAGCGTGAAGAAATAGAACTTCATCGTCAGCAACAAGAGTTACGCTTACAACAACAGCAACGAGAACAAGGGTTACAACAACAACAACAAGAACAAGAGTTACGTCTAAAGATGCAAGAACAAGAAGATGAACTGCGTCTTCGACAGCATGAGCGAGCACTTGAAAACGAAAGAAAGAAAGCAGAGGAAGAAGACGAAGAAAGACGTATGAAACTTGAGCTGACCAAAGGAAGCTCAAGAGCATCTGGATCAGTGGCAGATGAGATAGAAAGTGTTGGATCAAAACGAAATCTAGAAAGAACAGCTAGAAAGAATCAGGGGCTCAACAGTCTGTCCCTCAACGGCCACCACTATCTCCAAATGTTGTTATCGAACCTCCAACGAATGTCACACAGGACAGGGTAGACAAACGTTTCAGCACGTACCCGAAAACTACCCCGCTGTTCCAACCAGGCGAAAGACTTCTCTCAACGCAACTGGCTGAACCGAGCATTCTCATGAAACCAGAAGTCCGTAAACCAATTAGAGTAACGGACCCACCAGCACCGCCGTTGACAAGGACGACGTTACAGCAGCAGCTAACGTCAGCAGTTCAAGACAGAAACAGGAGCCAGAGTCCCATTAACAACTCTCGAAACAGGTCTGCTGAGAGCAGAAACACGAGCACAATGAATCACACCACTCCCCAAGTCATTTATCAACCAGTACCAAGCAGTGGTGCCAGTGGCTTGCCAAAACTAAAGTTGACTGAGTTTTTAGGAGACCCACTGGAGTGGCCAGAGTGGTCAGGTCTTTTTGATGTTGTTGTCCATCAAAAGCCAATCAGCGATACAGAAAAGATGCAATATCTGAAGACCAGTCTCACGGGTCAAGCGAAAGCAGCAATATCGGGAATGGGATTCAGCTCACAATCATACCATCATGCTTGGGATATACTCTGTGAGAAGTATGTCAGATCAGATTTCATAGTCAACGCGCAGTTCAAGAAAAAACATACTCATCCTCCAGTTCTGCATGATGATTCTACTAGCATCGTCAAATTCGCAAATGTGGTTACAAATGTGGTGAACACCTTGACTCAACTTGGATACACATCAGATCTAGAAGCAGAAGCTTAGAGAACAGTGGTTGCAGTATATGCAAGATCGTCGACTACTGAGAGGTAACCTGATTATTTTCAAGGAGTGGCTTGCCTCCAAAGCTGCAATTCATGAGAAATTGTTAGCACAGACAAACTCGTCGTTTGACAGATACAAATTTCACAGAAACGAGTTCAAAGCCGTGATAAACCGAAGACGAGTACCTTTGCTTCAAACGCTGAAGAGTCAAGCAAACCCAAGAATTTCGAATGTCCCTTCAAAGACGGACAACATCCGATTTGGACGTGTGAAAAGTTTAAATCACTGAAAGTAAATGAACGACGAGAGCATGTCCAGAAGTTCCGACTGTGTTTCAATTGTTTGAAACCAGGTCACATGTCGAAGGACTGCAGAAGCAGGACCTGCAGCGTACCCAGCTGTGGAAGGCGGCAGAACAGGCTTTTGCACAGCGACCTACCGAAGAAGGAAACTACAAAGAATGTCTCAGATGCTACAACAGCAGTAGCAACTAACATCACCCAAGGAGGACTTCCAGTGGTACGAATCAAGCTGACGAACAGAGACTTAAGCCTAAATGTACTAGCAATGTGTAATTCAGGATCCTCAATCTCCTTTGTGGACAAATCAGTGGTGTCAAAACTCCAACTCCAAGGCCGAAAAGCATCTCTATCAGTAGCAGGGATATATGGATCACAGGATGTAAAGACTGAAATAGTGCCGATAGCTGTTTCAGCGCATGAGAAGTCTCGACCACTGACAACAGTGCAATTCTATGTGCACGAGAAACTGAAGTTGGGTGACCAGATTTTGGAACTGCAAGAGTTGAAAGACCGTTACCCACATTTGAGGAATCTGCCAGATCAGAGCAACAATCTAAACGATGTTCAAGTGATTCTTGGACAAGATTGCTACGACATTCATCACCCTTTTGAATTCAAGAAGTCAGAAGACAAAGCTGCACCATGGGCAGTGAAATCAAATATTGGTTGGGCTTTAAGTGGACCCCTACCAGCGAAGCAAGCAGCAACTCTTGCGACCACAGCAACATCAATTGCAGACGACAAATTAGCAAACCAGTTGAATAAATGGTGGGATATCAAGTCCTACGCTTCCAACTGCGATGTCACGGGACATTCAAAGGAAGAACAACGAGCAATCAAGACGTTGGAAGAAACGACCCGATTTAACGGTGAAAGATACGAAGTTGGACTTCTGTGGCGAGAGGACGAAGTGAAGTTGCCAAACAATTTTTACTCTGCAATGGGGCAACTCAAGTCCTTAGAACGACGCCTACAGAAAGACGAGGCGCTAAAGAAGCGCTACCAAGAAACCATCGACACAGATGTCAACGCTGGATACGTTCAGAAAGTAGATCAAGCTGAACTGAATGAAACCAAAGACAAAATGCAATGGTATTTACCACATCATCCCGTCATAAACCCGCACAAACCCGAAAAAGTCAGAAGGGTGTGCAACGCAGCAGTAAAGTATCAAGGTGTAGCCCTGAACGACAAACTTCTATCTGGACCAGACCTG
The DNA here is from genome assembly GCF_964194025.1 of Convolutriloba macropyga. Classification (NCBI taxonomy): domain Eukaryota; kingdom Metazoa; phylum Xenacoelomorpha; order Acoela; family Convolutidae; genus Convolutriloba; species Convolutriloba macropyga. The sequence goes on from NW_027449216.1 coordinate 27,720, forward strand.
CTGCAGAGTTTGATTGGAATCATATTTCGCTTCCGAGAACACCAAATAGCCTTATCAGCCGATATAGAAGCAATGTTTCTTCAAGTAGCTGTCCCAAAGGATGACAGCCGATGCTTAAGATTCCTCTGGAGAGAAGATCCAGAGCGGAGAATAGAAATCTACGAGTACACACGACATGTTTTTGGGGCGAAAAGCTCGCCGACTTGTGCAAATTACGCCTTGCACCAAGTGGCGAAAGATAATGCAGTCAACGACGAAAATCTTGTCAGAGCTGTCCAGCGAAACTTCTACATGGACGACTTCCTCAAGTCAGTCAGAACACCTCAAGAAGCGATTGAAATTTATCAGAAAGTCAGAGACATCCTCATCAAAGGTGGATTCAATTTGACGAAATGGATAACAAGTGACGAAGAAGTCAAGTCACACATTCCAGAGACAGACAGATCAACGAAAGTTGTGAAAACTTTCGAAGCAGAACTACAATCATCCTTCAATCCTAGGACTCAACTGGAATGTGGACACAGACAGTCTCATAGTCTGTCGGGGAACTGAGCAAGAAGTTCCAGCAAAAAATAACTCAGAGAATTGTCCTATCCTTTGTCTCAGCAGTGTTCGACCCACTTGGTATTTGTTCACCCTTCACGATAAGTATGCGGTTCTTACTCAAAAGCATCTGGACAGCAATGGGACAAGCATGGGACAAAGAGTTGTAAGCAGAACACTCAAAGCTATTCAGTGATTTGTGCTCTGAGTTGAGAGAAATAAGGACAACGTCAATAAATCGACTTTATTTTGAAAACGGATGCACAAACTTGAGATTACAAATCTTTACAGATGCATCAGAGGAAGCAATGTGCATTGTGGCATATCTGCAAGATGAAGCAACGCTAAAACTGACATATGTAATAGGGAAATGCCGTGTGGCACCCATCAGACATATGACGGTACCGAAATTAGAACTTCAAGCCGCAGTCTACGGAGTTCGTCTCAGAAAGCAGATACTCAATGAACATGATGTCAAAATTGACAAAATCTATCATTGGACCGCCTCATCAACAGTGCTACACTGTCTACAGGCAGCGCACAAGAAACAACAAGTATTTGTTGCGAACAGAGCAGCAGAAATACTGGAAAACTCATCGGTGGATCAATGGAGACACGTCAAAGGTGTCGAAAACCCTGCCGACATCGGAACCCGAGGAATGTCCATCGAAGGCCTCAAGGAGTCCGTATGGCTAAACGGGCCGGCATGGCTCCAGGAAGATGATGAAAAGTGGCCAAAGCCGTGGTGCCAAGTGAATGAACTCGAACCTGAGCAAGTTATGAGTACTGTAGCAACAGAAACAAAACTAGACCAAGTATTTGACTGGAGACGATACAGTTCCTTCAACCGAATTAGAAACTTCATTGCCTACTGCATGAGGTTCAAGACAAAGCAGAAGGGTCCCCTCAAAGCAGACGAAATTCATCAAGCCGAGCAAATACTGTTTCGATTTGTTCAAAACGAAAGCTTCCCGAATGTTTCGAAGTCTATAGCAAACAGCAAAGAAATCTCCAAAACAATAAACATTGCCAAATTGTCACCCTTCATAGAGGAAGATGGAACAAATAGAAAGAAAGGCCGACTGAAGCATTCAAACCTTGACTACAATGCAAAACACCCAATATTGTTAACCGCGAAACATCCAGTTGTACAAATTCTGTTGGAGAAAGCACATCCAGACAACCTACATGAGGGTACAGAATATGTGAGAAACATGCTCCAACAAAAAAAATGGATCATCGGGCTGAGAAATGCATTAAGGGAAATCAAGTCAAGATGCATCAAATGCAGACACAGAAACGCCAACCCAATTCACCTACCGATGGCGGATCTACCAGGAGAACGACTTGATGAACATGTGTTCCCATTCACCCATACCGGAGTTGACTACTTCGGACCCTTCGAAGTCAAGATTCTACGACGTAGCTTGAAGAGATGGTGCTGCCTCTTCACATGCCTGACAACGAGAGCAGTACACATCGAAGTTGCTCAGTCATTGGACACCGAGTCATGTCTAGCTGCAGTGGCAAGATTCATTGCAAGATGTGGCTAACCAAATACCATCATTAGTGACAACGTAACAAACTTTGTTGGAGCAGCCAATGAGCTAAAAGCATTCATGAACGAGCGGGACAAAGCTAAGATTGAGAGTGACTTAGCACAGAAAAAGATTGTTTGGAAATTCAACCCTCCCGGAGCTCCTCATTTTGGTGGAATCTGGGAAAGACTGGTTCAAAGTTGCACGAAGGTCATGATTGCAATCTCGGACAACAGAAGCCTCACCGACGAGGTACTCAGCACAACAATGTGTCTTGTAGAGCAGACCCTCAACGCAAGACCCCTGACAGCAGTAAGTGACGACCCTGAAGATTTGACAGCACTCACACCTAATCATTTCTCGCTAGGAGAGAACGCGAGTGCACCATTCATGCCATCCAGTGAACGCTACCAAGACCTGCGGAAATCATTCAAAACGGCTCAAGCATATGCCGACATGATCTGGAAGAGATGGACTTGCGAATATCTCCCACAATGGAACCAGAGATCGAAGTGGTCAAAGGAACATGTGCGAAACCTGAAGGAAGGCGAATTAGTGTGGCTAGTAGATGAATCTGTGAAACGCTGTGAATACAAGCTTGGACAAATCATTGAGATCTTCACTGGCAACGACAGAGTTGTGAGATGAGCGAGAGTCAAAAAGGCACATGGAGAGCTAAACCGGCCAGTCGTGAAGTTAGCGCCAGTATTCTACGATGGTGTTTCCGAGATCGAAAACAGGGCCGGCGATGTTGGCGCTACTTCAAATCAGCTAGAAAAGCCATCAGACAGCAAGAAATAACTTTTGAAACTGAAAAACTTAGAATTTGTCAAAACTCAAAAATGTTCAAAACTGAAAAATATTACAAGTTGGGACCGAAAATCTGTACACCCCCGATTTTGGGAAGGCAAAACCCGAGCAACCCGAGGTTATGGCAGACGGTTAGGGTTACCTCTAAGCTATTCATGGACCCAACGAACATTATTGCATCAGACCCACAAGTGTGGCTATTAGCACTTAAATGGCATTTTTCGACATTTTGTCATTTATTGTTAAATTTCTTAAGTTGTTTATTTTATGATACTTTAGATGATCATTAAAGGTCAATTACCGTGCATTCGAGGCATTTAGAGCCACGTAATAACCATCTGTGCTTATGTCAACAAATGTAAATATTGCAGTAATTTGACATTTACTATGTAAACAATGACATAAATCATTTTCTTGATTAACCAATCAGAGACAAGTACCAATGATGTTATAAATGACAAATATTTGATTATTTACTTTAACCCAATTGTTTGATTAGTGAAACCGTATTGAATTTAGAACCATTAGAAACTGTTACCAAGAGCAGTTGGCTCTCAGATAGACTAAAATTTGATTCTTTAACAACTTAGTCTTTTTGTTAAGTTTTGCTAGATCTTAAGATCTTGCGAGTTATAAGTTAGTTGAGCTTACTTAACGAGAAGTTTGCAACAACACTAGCTACTGGCTGAAGCCTTACAAACTTCAGCACGAGATTGAACATAGATTATCACTAAGGATTTTCTTAACTTCAATCAACAAAATTAAAGTTACAGTCCTTTAATACGTCCGAGCGACTAATTATTTCTGCGAGATCGTTAGTCAATCGAACCCAGTGAAGAACCAGGCCGGCGTAAAACTCGAGAACCAGGCTGTGATTAATCGGTTCCGCTGAGATTCTTGAGCAGCCGCAACAGTCATAATCCTAGTAGGTTCTGAAGCAGAGCTAATTGTTGATCTAGGTTGTTTAAAAAAAGTATTTAACAAGTTGTCAAATTTCGAGCTCGAAAAGTTAGCTTGTGCAGTTTCATGAAAAGCGGCTTTCAGTCTTGTTAAGGACTTGTTCAATTGAATCGAGGGCCTATGTAGGGGTGTCATAATCCCAGAAGGTTCTGAAGCAGAGCTAATTTTGGATCTAGCTTGTCCACGAAAAAAAGTACCTAACACGTTGACAAATTTCGAGCTCGAAAGTAAGCTTGTACAGTTTCATGAAAAACGGTTTTCAGTCTAGTCAAGGACTTGTTCAATTGAATCGAGGGCTTATGTAGGACGTTCATAATCCTAGTCGGTTCTGAAGCAGAGCTAATTGTTGATCTAAGACGTCAACATAAAAAGTACTTAACACGTTGTCAAATTTCGAGCTCGAAAAGAAAGCTTTTGCAGTTTCATGAAAAGCGATTTTCAGTCTAGCCAAGGACTTGTTCAATTGAGTTGAGGGACTATCTAGGAGTGTCATAATTCTAGTAGGTTCTAAAGCAGAGCTAATTTTGATCTAGGTCGTCTAAAAAAGTACTTAACATGTTCTCAAATTTCGAGCTCGAAAAGTAAGCTTGTGCAGTTTCATGAAAAGCGGTTTTCAGTCTAGTCAAGGACTTGTTCAATTGAATCGAGGGCATATATAGGAGTGTCATAATCCTATTAAGTTCTGAAGCAGAGCTAATTTTTGATCTATGTTGTCTACAAGAGAGTACTTAACACGTTGTCAATTTTCGAGCTCAAAAAGTAAGCTTGTGCAGTTTCATGAAAAGCGGTTTTCAGTCTAGTCAAGGACTTGTTCAATTGAATCGAGGGCATATGAGGGATTTTCAAAATCCTAGTAGGTTCTGAAGCAGAGCTAATTGTTGATCTATGTTGTCAACAAAAAAGTACTTAACAAGTTGTCAAATTTCGGGCTCGATAAGTGGGCTTGTGCAGTTTCATGAAATGCGATTTTCAGTCTAGTCAAGGACTTGTTCAATTGAGTCGAGGGACTTTGTAGGATTGTCATAATTCTAGTAGGTTCTGAAGCAGAGCTAATTTTTGATCTAGATCGTCTACAAAAAAAAGTACCTAACACGTTGACAAATTTCGAGCTCGAAAGTAAGCTTGTGCAGTTTCATGAAAAACGGTTTTCAGTCTAGTCAAGGACTTGTTCAATTGAATCGAGGGCTTATGTAGGACTGTCATAATCCTAGTAGGAGAGCTAAATTTTGATCTAAGACGTCAACATAAAAAGTACTTAACACGTTGTCAAATTTCGAGCTCGAAAAGAAAGCTTTTTCAGTTTCATGAAAAGCGATTTTCAGTCTAGCCAAGGACTTGTTCAATTGAGTTGAGGGACTATGTAGGAGTGTCATAATTCTAGTAGGTTCTAAAGCAGAGATAATTTTGATCTAGGTCGTCAAAAAAAGTACTTAACACGTTCTCAAATTTCGAGCTCGAAAAGTAAGCTTGTGCAGTTTCGTGAAAAGCGGTTTTCAGTCTAGTCAAGGACTTGTTCAATTCAATCGAGGGCATATATAGGAGTGTCATAATCCTATTAAGTTCTGAAGCAGAGCTAATTTTTGATCTACGTTGTCTACAAGAAAGTACTTAACACGTTGTCAAATTTCGAGCTCAAAAAGTAAGCTTGTGCAGTTTCATGAAAAGCGGTTTTCAGTCTAGTCAAGGACTTGTTCAATTGAATCGAGGGCATATATAGGAGTGTCATAATCCTATTAATTTCTGAAGCAGAGCTAATTTTTGATCTAGGTTGTCTACAAAAAAGTATTTAAGACGTTGTCAAATTTCGAGCTCGAAAAGTAAGCTTGTGCAGTTTCATGTAAAGCGGTTTCCAGTCTAGTCAAGGACTTGTTCAATTGAATCGAGGGTCTATGTAGGAGTGTCATAATCTTAGTAAGTTCTGAAACAGAGCTAATTTTTGGTCTAGGTTGTCTTTATAAAAAGTACCTAACACGTTGTCAATTTTCGAGCTCGAAAAGTAAGCTAGGTTGACGACAAAAAAATACTCAACACGTTGTCAAATTTCGAGCTCGAAAATTAAGCTTGTACAGTTTCATGAAAAGCGGTTTTCAGTCTATTCAAGGACTTGTTCAATTGAATCGAGGGCCTATGTAGGAGTGTCATTATCCTATTAGGTTGTGAAGCAGAGCTAGTTTTTGATCTAGGTCATCTACAAAAAAGTACCTAACACGTTGTCAATTTTCGAGCTCGAAAAGTAAGCTTGTGCAGTTTCATGAAAAGCGGTTTTCAGTCTATCCAAGGGTTTGTTCAATTGAATCGAGGGCCTATGAAGGAGTGTCATTATCCTATTAGGTTTTGAAGCAGAGCTAACTTTTGATCTAGGTTGACTACAAAAAAATATCTAACACGTTGTCAATTTTCGAGCTCGAAAAGTAAGCTTTTGCAGTTTCAGGAAAAGCGGTTTTCAGTCTAGACAAGGACTTGTTCAATTGAATTGAGGGCCTATTTAGGAGCGTCATTATCCTATTAGGTTTTGAAGCAGAGCTAATTTTTGATCTAGGTCGTCTACAAAAAAAGTACCTAACTCGTTGTCAAATTTCGAGCTCGAAAAGTAAGCTTGTGCAGCTTTATGAAAAGTAGTTTTCCGTCTAGTCAAGGACTTGTTCAATTGAACCGGGGCTTATGTAGGAGTGTCATTATCCTAGTAGGTTCTGAAGCAGAGCTAATTTTTGATCTGATACGTCAACATAAAAAGTACTTAACACGTTGTCAAATTACGAGCTCGAAAAGTAAGCTTGTGAAGCTTCATGAAAAGCGGTTTTCAGTCTAGTCAAGGACTTGTTCAATTGAATCGAGGACCTATGTAGGAGTGTCATAATCCTATTAGGTTTTGAAGCAGAGCTAATTTTTGATCGAGGTTGACTACAAAAAAAGTACTTAACACGTTGTCAAATTTCGAGCTCGAAAAGTGAGCTTGTGCAGTTTTATGAAAATCAGTTTTCAGTTTAGTCAAGGACTTGTTCAATTGAATCGAGGGCCTATGTAGGAGTGTCATTATCCTATTAGGTTTTGAAGCAGTGCTAATTTTTGATCTAGGTCGTCTAAAAAAAAGTACCTAACTTGTTGTCAAATTTCGAGCTCGAAAAGTAAGCTTGTGCAGCTTCATGAAAAGCGGTTTTCAGTCTAGTCAAGGGCTTGTTCAATTGAATCGAGGGCCTACATAGGAGTGTGATAATCCTATTAGGTTTTGAAGCAAAGCTAACTTTCGATCTAGGTTGACTACGAAAAAATATCTAACACGTTGTCAATTTTCGAGCTCGAAAAGTAAGCTTGTGCAGTTTCAGGAAAAGCGGTTTTCAGTCTAGACAAGGACTTGTTCAATTGAATCGAGTGCCTATGTAGGAGTGTCATTATCCTTTTAGGTTTTGAAGCAGAGCTAATTTTTGATCTAGGTCGTCTACAAAAAAGTGCCTAACTCGTTGTCAAATTTCGAGCTCGAAAAGTAAGCTTGTGCAGCTTTATGAAAAGCGGTTTTCAGTCTAGTCAAGGACTTGTTCAGTTGAATCGAGGGCCTATGTAGGAGTGTCATTATCCTATTAGGTTTTGAAGCAGAGCTAATTTTTCATCTAGGTCGTCTACAAAAAAAGTACCTAACTCGTTGTCAAATTTCGAGCTCGAAAAGTAAGCTTGTGCAGCTTTATGTAAAGTAGTTTTCAGTCTAGTCAAGGACTTGTTCAATTGAACCGGGGCTTATGTAGGATTGCCATAATCCTAGTAGGTTCTGAAGCAGAGCTAATTTTTGATCTGAGACGTCAACATAAAAAGTACTTAACACGTTGTCAAATTACGAGCTCGAAAAGTAAGCTTGTGAAGCTTCATGAAAAGCGGTTTTCAGTCTAGTCAAGGACATGTTCAATTGAATCGAGGACCTATGTAGGAGTGTCATAATCCTATTAGGTTTTGAAGCAGAGCTAATTTTTGATCGAGGTTGACTACAAAAAAAGTACTTAACACGTTGTCAAATTTCGAGCTCGAAAAGTGAGCTTGTGCAGTTTTATGAAAAGCAGTTTTCAGTTTAGTCAAGGACTTGTTCAATTGAATCGAGGGCCTATGTAGGAGTGTCATTATCCTATTATGTTTTAAAGCAGAGCTAATTTTTGATCTAGGTCGTCTAAAAAAAGTACCTAACTTATTGTCAAATTTCGAGCTCGAAAAGTAAGCTTGTGCAGCTTCATGAAAAGCGGTTTTCAGTCTAGTCAAGGGCTTGTTCAATTGAATCGAGGGCCTACATAGGATTGTGATAATCCTATTAGGTTTTGAAGCAGAGCTAACTTTCGATCTAGGTTGACTACGAAAAAATATCTAACACGTTGTCAATTTTCGAGCTCGAAAAGTAAGCTTGTGCAGTTTCAGGAAAATATTTGTTTTCAGTCTAGACAAGGACTAGTTCAATTGAATCGAGGGCCTATATAGGAGTGTGATAATCCAATTAGGTTTTGAAGCAGAGCTAACTTTTGATCTAGGTTGACTACAAAAAAATATCTAACAGGTTGTCAATTTTCGAGCTCGAAAAGTATGCTTGTTCAGTTTCACGAAAAGCGGTTTTCAGTCTAGACAAGGACTTGTTCAATTGAATCAAGGGCCTATGTAGGAGTGTCATTATCCTATTTGAAGCAGAGCTAGTTTTTGATCCAGATCGTCTGCAAAAAAGTACCTAAATCGTTGTCAAATTTCGAGCTCGAGAAGTAAGCTTGTGAAGTTTCATGAAAAGTGGGTTTCAGTCTAGTCAAGGACTTGTTCAATTGAACCGGGGCATATGTAGGAGTGTCATAATCCTAGTAGGTTCTGAAGCAGAGCTAATTTTTGATCTAAGACGTCAACATAAAAAGTACTTAACACATTGTCAAATTTCGAGCTCGAAAAGTAAGCTTGTGAAGTTTCATGAAAAGCGGTTTTCAGGCTGGTCAAGGACTTGTTCAATTGAATCGAGGACCTCTGTAGGAGTGTCATAATCCTATTAGGTTTTGAAGCAGAGCTAATTTTTGATCTAGGTTGACTACAAAAAAGTACTTAACACGTTGTCAAATTTCGAGCACGAAAAGTAAGCTTGTGCACTTTTATGAAAAGCGGTTTTCAGTCTAGTCAAGGACTTGTTCAATTGAATCGAGGGCCTATGTCGGAATGTCATTATCCTATTAAGTTTTGAAACAGCTTATTTTTGATCTAGGTTGACTACAAAAAAGTACTTAACACGTTGTCAAATGTCGCGCTCGAAAAGTAAGCTTGTGCAGTTTCATGAAAAGCGGTTTTCAGTCTAGTCAAGGAATTGTTCAATTGAATCAAGGGCCTATGTAGGAGTGTCATAATCCTAGTAGGTTCTGAAGCAGAGCTAATTTTTGATCTAGTTCGTCTACATAAAGAGTACTTAACATGATGTCATATTTCGAGATCGAAAAATAAGCCTGTGCAGTTTCATGAAAAGCTGTTTTCAGTCTAGTCAAGGACTTGTTCAATTGAATCGAGGGCCTATGTAGGAGTATCTTAATCCTAGTTTGTTCTGAAGCAGAGCTGTTTTTTGATCTAGGTCGTCTACATAAAAAATACTTAACACGTTGTCATATTTCGAGATCGAAAAGTAAGCTTTTGTAGTTTCAATAAAGCGGTTTTCAGTCTAGTCAAGGACTTGTGCAATTGAATCGAGGGCCTATGTAGGAGTGTCTTAATCCCATTAAGTTTTGAAGCAGAGCTAATTTTTGATCTAGGTTGTCTACAAAAAAGGTACCTAGGTTGTCAAATTTCGAGCGAGCTCGAAAAGTAAGCTTGTGCAGCTTCATGAAAAGCGGTTTTCAGTCTAGTCAAGGACTTGTTCAATTGAACCGGGGCTTATGTAGGAGCGTCACAATCCTAGTAGGTTCTGAAGCAGAGCTTTTTTTGATCTACGTCGTCTACATAAAAAGTACTCAACACGTTGTCAAATTTCGAGCTCGAAAAGTTAGCCAGTGCAGTTTCTTGAAAAGTGGGTTTCAGTCTAGTCAAGGACTTTTCAATTGAAACGTGGCTTATGTAGGAGTGTCATAATCCTAGTAGGTTCTGAAGCAGAGCTAATTTTTGATCTAAGACGTCAACATAAAAAGTACTTAACACGTTGTCAAATTTCGAGCTCGAGAAGTAAGCTTGTGAAGTTTCATGAAACGCGGTTTTCAGTCTAGTCAAAGACTTGTTAAATTGAATCGAGGACCTATGTAGGAGTGTCATAATCCTCTTAGGTTTTGAAGCAGATCTAATTTTTGATATAGGTCGTCTACAAAAAAAGTACCTAACTTGTTGTCAAATTTCGAGCGAGCTCGAAAAGTAAGCTTGTGCAGCTTCATGAAAAGCGGTTTTCAGTCTAGTCAAGGACTTGTTCAATTGAATCGGGGCTTATGTAGGAGCGTCGTAATCCTAGTAGGTTCTGAAGCAGAGCTTTTTTGATCTACGTCGTCTACATAAAAAGTACTTAACGCGTTGTCAAATTTCGAGGTCGAAAAGTAAGCTTTTGCATTTTCAATAAAAGCGGTTTTCAGTCTAGTCAAGGACTTGTTCAATTGAATCGAGGGCCTATGTAGGAGTGTCATAATCCCGTTAGGTTTTGATGCAGAGCTAATTTTTGATCTAGTTTGACTACAAAGGTACTTAACACGTTGTCAAATTTCGAGCTCGAAAAGTTAGCCAGGGCAGTTTCTTGAAAAGTGGTTTTCAGTCTAGTCAAGGACTTGTTCAATTGAACGGGGGCTTATGTAGGAGCGTCATAATCCTAGTATGTTCTGAAGCAGAGCTATTTTTTGATCTAGGTCGTCTATATAAAAAGTACTTAACACGTTGTCAAATTTCTAGATCGAAAAGTAAGCTTTCGCAGTTTCAATAAAAGCGGTTTTCAGTCTAGTCAAGGACTTGTTCAATTGAATCGAGGGTCTATGTAGGAGTGTCATAATCCCATTAGGTTTTGATGCAGAGCTAATTTTTGATCTAGTATGACTACAAAGATACTTAACACGTTGTCAAATTTCGAGCTCGAAAATAAGACAGTGCAGTTTCTTGAAAAGTGATTTTCAGTCTAGCCAAGGACTTGTTCAATTGAACCGGGGCTTATATAGGAGTGTCATAATCCTAGTAGGTTCTGAAGCAGAGCTAATTTTTGATCTAAGACGTCAACATAAAAAGTACCTAACACGTTGTCAAATTTCGAGCTCGAAAAGTAAGCTTGTGAAGTTTCATGAAAAGCGGTTTTCAGTCTAGCCAAGGACTTGTTCAATTGAACCGGGGCTTATGTAGGAGTGTCATAATCCTAGTAGGTTCTGAAGCAGAGCTAATTTTTGATCTAAGACGTCAACATAAAAAGTACCTAACACGTTGTCAAATTTCGAGCTCGAAAAGTAAGCTTGTAAAGTTTCATGAAAAGTGATTTTCAGTCTAGCCAAGGACTTGTTCAATTGAACGGGGGCTTATGTAGGAGCGTCATAATCCTAGTATGTTCTGAAGCAGAGCTATTTTTTGATCTAGGTCGTCTATATAAAAAGTACTTAACACGTTGTCAAATTTCGAGATCGAAAAGTAAGCTTTCGCAGTTTCAATAAAAGCGGTTTTCAGTCTAGTCAAGGACTTGTTCAATTGAATCGAGGGTCTATGTAGGAGTGTCATAATCCCATTAGGTTTTGATGCAGAGCTAATTTTTGATCTAGTATGACTACAAAGATACTTAACACGTTGTCAAATTTCGAGCTCGAAAATAAGACAGTGCAGTTTCTTGAAAAGTGATTTTCAGTCTAGCCAAGGACTTGTTCAATTGAACCGGGGCTTATATAGGAGTGTCATAATCCTAGTAGGTTCTGAAGCAGAGCTAATTTTTGATCTAAGACGTCAACATAAAAAGTACCTAACACGTTGTCAAATTTCGAGCTCGAAAAGTAAGCTTGTGAAGTTTCATGAAAAGTGATTTTCAGTCTAGCCAAGGACTTGTTCAATTGAACGGGGGCTTATGTAGGAGCGTCATAATCCTAGTATGTTCTGAAGCAGAGCTATTTTTTGATCTAGGTCGTCTATATAAAAAGTACTTAACACGTTGTCAAATTTCGAGATCGAAAAGTAAGCTTTCGCAGTTTCAATAAAAGCGGTTTTCAGTCTAGTCAAGGACTTGTTCAATTGAATCGAGAGTCTATGTAGGAGTGTCATAATCCCATTAGGTTTTGATGCAGAGCTAATTTTTGATCTAGTATGACTACAAAGATACTTAACACGTTGTCAAATTTCGAGCTCGAAAATAAGACAGTGCAGTTTCTTGAAAAGTGATTTTCAGTCTAGCCAAGGACTTGTTCAATTGAACCGGGGCTTATATAGGAGTGTCATAATCCTAGTAGGTTCTGAAGCAGAGCTAATTTTTGATCTAAGACGTCAACATAAAAAGTACCTAACACGTTGTCAAATTTCGAGCTCGAAAAGTAAGCTTGTGAAGTTTCATGAAAAGCGGTTTTCAGTCTAGCCAAGGACTTGTTCAATTGAACCGGGGCTTATGTAGGAGTGTCATAATCCTAGTAGGTTCTGAAGCAGAGCTAATTTTTGATCTAAGACGTCAACATAAAAAGTACCTAACACGTTGTCAAATTTCGAGCTCGAAAAGTAAGCTTGTAAAGTTTCATGAAAAGTGATTTTCAGTCTAGCCAAGGACTTGTTCAATTGAACGGGGGCTTATGTAGGAGCGTCATAATCCTAGTATGTTCTGAAGCAGAGCTATTTTTTGATCTAGGTCGTCTATATAAAAAGTACTTAACACGTTGTCAAATTTCGAGATCGAAAAGTAAGCTTTCGCAGTTTCAATAAAAGCGGTTTTCAGTCTAGTCAAGGACTTGTTCAATTGAATCGAGGGTCTATGTAGGAGTGTCATAATCCCATTAGGTTTTGATGCAGAGCTAATTTTTGATCTAGTATGACTACAAAGATACTTAACACGTTGTCAAATTTCGAGCTCGAAAATAAGACAGTGCAGTTTCTTGAAAAGTGATTTTCAGTCTAGCCAAGGACTTGTTCAATTGAACCGGGGCTTATATAGGAGTGTCATAATCCTAGTAGGTTCTGAAGCAGAGCTAATTTTTGATCTAAGACGTCAACATAAAAAGTACCTAACACGTTGTCAAATTTCGAGCTCGAAAAGTAAGCTTGTGAAGTTTCATGAAAAGCGGTTTTCAGTCTAGCCAAGGACTTGTTCAATTGAACAGGGGCTTATGTAGGAGTGTCATAATCCTAGTAGGTTCTGAAGCAGAGCTAATTTTTGATCTAAGACGTCAACATAAAAAGTACCTAACACGTTGTCAAATTTCGAGCTCGAAAAGTAAGCTTGTGAAGTTTCATGAAAAGTGATTTTCAGTCTAGCCAAGGACTTGTTCAATTGAACCGGGGCTTATGTAGGAGTGTCATAATCCTAGTAGGTTCTGAAGCAGAGCTATTTTTTGATCTAGGTCGTCTGTATAAAAAGTACTTAACACGTTGTCAAATTTCGAGATCGAAAAGTAAGCTTTCGCAGTTTCAATAAAAGCGGTTTTCAGTCTAGTCAAGGACTTGTTCAATTGAATCGAGGGTCTATGTAGGAGTGTCATAATCCCATTAGGTTTTGATGCAGAGCTAATTTTTGATCTAGTATGACTACAAAGATACTTAACACGTTGTCAAATTTCGAGCTCGAAAATAAGACAGTGCAGTTTCTTGAAAAGTGATTTTCAGTCTAGCCAAGGACTTGTTCAATTGAACCGGGGCTTATGTAGGAGTGTCATAATCCTATTAGGTTTTGAAGCAAAGCTAATTTTTGATCTAGGTTGACTACAAAAAAAGTACTTAACACGTCAAATTTCGAGCTCAAAAAGTAAACTTTTGCAGTTCCAATAAAAGCGGTTTTCAGTCTAGTCAAGGACCTGTTCTATTGAATCGAGGGCCTATGTAGGAGTGTCATAATCCTAATAGGTTTTGAAGCAGAGCTAACGTTTGACCGAGGTTGACTACAAAAAAGTACTTAACACGTTGTCAAGTTTCGAGCTCGAAAAGTGAGCTTGTGCAGTTTTTTGAAAAGCCGTTTTCAGTCTAGTCAAGGACTTGTTCAATTGAGTCGAGGGCCTAGGTAGGAGTGTCATTATCCTATTAGGTTTTGAAGCAGAGCTAAATTTTGATCTAAGACGTCAACATAAAAAATACTTAAAACGTTGTCAAATTTCGAGCTCGAAAAGTAAGCTTGTGAAGTTTCATGAAAAGCGGTTTTCAGTCTAGTCAAGGACTTGTTCAATTGAACCGAGGACCTATGCAGGAGTGTCATAATCCTTTTAGGTTTTGAAGCAGAGCTAATTTTTGATCGAGGTTGACCACAAAAAAGTACTCAACACGTTGTCAAATTTTGAGCTCGAAAAGTGAGCTTGTGCAGTTTTATGAAAAGCGGTTTTCAGTCTAGTCAAGGACTTGTTCAATTGAATCGAGGGCCTATGTCGGAGTGTCATTATCCTATTAAGTTTTGAAGCAGAGCTAATTTTTGATCTAGGTCGTCTACATAAAAAGTACTTAACACGTTGTCATATTTCGAGATCGAAAAAAAGGGCCTGTGCAGTTTCATGAAAAGCGGTTTTCAGTCAAGTCAAGGACTTGTTCAATTGAATCGAGGGCCTATCTATGGGTGTAATAATCCTATTAGGTTCTGAAGCAGAGCTAATGTTTGATTTAGGTTGTCTACGAAGAAAGTACTTAACACGTTGTCAACTTTCGAGCTCGAAAAGTAAGCTTGTGCAGTTTCATGAAAAGCGGTTTTCAGTCTAGTCAAGGAATTCTTCAATTGAATCGAGGGCCTATGTAGGAGTGTCTTAACCCTAGTAGGTTCTGAAGCAGAGCTAATTTTTGATCTAGTTCGTCTACATAAAAAGTACTTAACATGTTGTCAAATTTCGAGATCGAAAAGTAAGCTTTTGCAGTTTCAATAAAAGCAGTTTTCAGTCTAGTCAAGGAGCTAATTTTTGATCTAGTTCGTCTACATAAAAAGTACTTAACACGTTGTCAAATTTCGAGATCGAAAAGTAAGCTTTTGCAGTTTCAATAAAAGCAGTTTTCAGTCTAGTCAAGGACTTGTTCAATTGAATCGAGGGCCTATGTAGGAGTGTCATAATCCCGTTAGGTTTTGATGCAGAGCTAATTTTTGATCTAGTATGACTACAAAGGTACTAATCACGTTGTCAAATTTCGAGCTCGAAAAGTTAGTCAGTGCAGTTTCTTGAAAAGTGGTTTTCAGTCTAGTCAAGGACTTGTTCAATTGAACGGGGGCTTATGTAGGAGCGTCATAATCCTAGTAGGTTCTGAAGCAGAGCTATTTTTTGATCTAGGTCGTCTATATAAAAAGTACTTAACACGTTGTCAAATTTCGAGATTGAAAAGCAAGCTTTTGCAGTTTCAATAAAAGCGGTTTTCAGTCTAGTCAAGGACTTGTTCAATTGAATCGAGGGTCTATGTAGGAGTGTCATAATCCCATTAGGTTTTGATGCAGAGCTAATTTTTGATCTAGTATGACTACAAAGGTACTTAACACGTTGTCAAATTTCGAGCTCGCAAATAAGACAGTGCAGTTTCTTGAAAAATGATTTTCAGTCTAGCCAAGGACTTGTTCAATTGAACCGGGGCTTATGTAGGAGTGTCATAATCCTAGTAGGTTCTGAAGCAGAGCTAATTTTTGATCTAAGACGTCAACATAAAAAGTACTTAACAAGTTGTCAAATTTCGAGCTCGAAAAGTAAGCTTGTGAAGTTTCATGAAAAGCGGTTTTCAGTCTAGTCAAGGATTGTTCAATTGAATCGAGGACCTATGTAGGAGTGTCATAATCCTATTAGATTTTGAAGCAGAGCTAATGTTTGACCGAGGTTGACTACAAAAAAGTACTTAACACGTTGTCAAGTTTCGAGCTCGAAAAGTGAGCTTGTGCAGTTTTTTGAAAAGCGGTTTTCAGTCTAGTCAAGGACTTGTTCAATTGAGTCGAGGGCCTAGGTAGGAGTGTCATTATCCTATTAGGTTTTGAAGCAGAGCTAATTTTTGATCTAAGACGTCAACATAAAAAATACTTAAAACGTTGTCAAATTTCGAGCTCGAAAAGTAAGCTTGTGAAGTTTCATGAAAAGCGGTGTTCAGTCTAGTCAAGGACTTGTTCAATTGAATCGAGGACCTATGTAGGAGTGTCATAATCCTATTAGGTTTTGAAGCAGAGCTAATTTTTGATCGAGGTTGACCACAAAAAAGTACTCAACACGTTGTCAATTTTCGAGCTCGAAAAGTGAGCTTGTGCAGTTTTATGAAAAGCGGTTTTCAGTCTAGTCAAGGACTTGTTCAATTGAATCGAGGGCCTATGTCGGAGTGTCATTATCCTATTAAGTTTTGAAGCAGAGCTAATTTTTGATCTAGGTCGTCTACATAAAAAGTACTTAACACGTTGTCATATTTCGAGATCGAAAAAAAGGGCCTGTGCAGTTTCATGAAAAGCGGTTTTCAGTCAAGTCAAGGACTTGTTCAATTGAATCGAGGGCCTATCTATGGGTGTCATAATCCTATTAGGTTCTGAAGCAGAGCTAATGTTTGATTTATGTTGTCTACGAAGAAAGTACTTAACACGTTGTCAACTTTCGAGCTCGAAAAGTAAGCTTGTGCAGTTTCATGAAAAGCGGTTTTCAGTCTAGTCAAGGAATTCTTCAATTGAATCGAGGGCCTATGTAGGAGTGTCTTAACCCTAGTAGGTTCTGAAGCAGAGCTAATTTTTGATCTAGTTCGTCTACATAAAAAGTACTTAACATGTTGTCAAATTTCGAGATCGAAAAGTAAGCTTTTGCAGTTTCAATAAAAGCAGTTTTCAGTCTAGTCAAGGAGCTAATTTTTGATCTAGTTCGTCTACATAAAAAGTACTTAACACGTTGTCAAATTTCGAGATCGAAAAGTAAGCTTTTGCAGTTTCAATAAAAGCAGTTTTCAGTCTAGTCAAGGACTTGTTCAATTGAATCGAGGGCCTATGTAGGAGTGTCATAATCCCGTTAGGTTTTGATGCAGAGCTAATTTTTGATCTAGTATGACTACAAAGGTACTAAACACGTTGTCAAATTTCGAGCTCGAAAAGTTAGTCAGTGCAGTTTCTTGAAAAGTGGTTTTCAGTCTAGTCAAGGACTTGTTCAATTGAACGGGGGCTTATGTAGGAGCGTCATAATCCTAGTAGGTTCTGAAGCAGAGCTATTTTTTGATCTAGGTCGTCTATATAAAAAGTACTTAACACGTTGTCAAATTTCGAGATTGAAAAGCAAGCTTTTGCAGTTTCAATAAAAGCGGTTTTCAGTCTAGTCAAGGACTTGTTCAATTGAATCGAGGGTCTATGTAGGAGTGTCATAATCCCATTAGGTTTTGATGCAGAGCTAATTTTTGATCTAGTATGACTACAAAGGTACTTAACACGTTGTCAAATTTCGAGCTCGCAAATAAGACAGTGCAGTTTCTTGAAAAATGATTTTCAGTCTAGCCAAGGACTTGTTCAATTGAACCGGGGCTTATGTAGGAGTGTCATAATCCTAGTAGGTTCTGAAGCAGAGCTAATTTTTGATCTAAGACGTCAACATAAAAAGTACTTAACACGTTGTCAAATTTCGAGCTCGAAAAGTAAGCTTGTGAAGTTTCATGAAAAGCGGTTTTCAGTCTAGTCAAGGATTGTTCAATTGAAT
This sequence comes from Convolutriloba macropyga, assembly GCF_964194025.1. Taxonomy (NCBI): domain Eukaryota; kingdom Metazoa; phylum Xenacoelomorpha; order Acoela; family Convolutidae; genus Convolutriloba; species Convolutriloba macropyga. The sequence continues at coordinate 45,292 of NW_027449216.1, forward strand.
CGAGGACCTATGTAGGAGTGTCATAATCCTATTAGGTTTTGAAGCAGAGCTAATGTTTGACCGAGGTTGACTACAAAAAAGTACTTAACACGTTGTCAAGTTTCGAGCTCGAAAAATGAGCTTGTGCAGTTTTTTGAAAAGCGGTTTTCAGTCTAGTCAAGGACTTGTTCAATTGAGTCGAGGGCCTAGGTAGGAGTGTCATTATCCTATTAGGTTTTGAAGCAGAGCTAATTTTTGATCTAAGACGTCAACATAAAAAATTCTTAAAACGTTGTCAAATTTCGAGCTCGAAAAGTAAGCTTGTGAAGTTTCATGAAAAGCAGTTTTCAGTCTAGTCAAGGAGCTAATTTTTGATCTAGTTCGTCTACATAAAAAGTACTTAACACGTTGTCAAATTTCGAGATCGAAAAGTAAGCTTTTGCAGTTTCAATAAAAGCAGTTTTCAGTCTAGTCAAGGACTTGTTCAATTGAATCGAGGGCCTATGTAGGAGTGTCATAATCCCGTTAGGTTTTGATGCAGAGCTAATTTTTGATCTAGTATGACTACAAAGGTACTAAACACGTTGTCAAATTTCGAGCTCGAAAAGTTAGTCAGTGCAGTTTCTTGAAAAGTGGTTTTCAGTCTAGTCAAGGACTTGTTCAATTGAACGGGGGCTTATGTAGGAGCGTCATAATCCTAGTAGGTTCTGAAGCAGAGCTATTTTTTGATCTAGGTCGTCTATATAAAAAGTACTTAACACGTTGTCAAATTTCGAGATTGAAAAGCAAGCTTTTGCAGTTTCAATAAAAGCGGTTTTCAGTCTAGTCAAGGACTTGTTCAATTGAATCGAGGGTCTATGTAGGAGTGTCATAATCCCATTAGGTTTTGATGCAGAGCTAATTTTTGATCTAGTATGACTACAAAGGTACTTAACACGTTGTCAAATTTCGAGCTCGCAAATAAGACAGTGCAGTTTCTTGAAAAATGATTTTCAGTCTAGCCAAGGACTCGTTCAATTGAACCGGGGCTTATGTAGGAGTGTCATAATCCTAGTAGGTTCTGAAGCAGAGCTAATTTTTGATCTAAGACGTCAACATAAAAAGTACTTAACACGTTGTCAAATTTCGAGCTCGAAAAGTAAGCTTGTGAAGTTTCATGAAAAGCGGTTTTCAGTCTAGTCAAGGATTGTTCAATTGAATCGAGGACCTATGTAGGAGTGTCATAATCCTATTAGGTTTTGAAGCAGAGCTAATGTTTGACCGAGGTTGACTACAAAAAAGTACTTAACACGTTGTCAAGTTTCGAGCTCGAAAAATGAGCTTGTGCAGTTTTTTGAAAAGCGGTTTTCAGTCTAGTCAAGGACTTGTTCAATTGAGTCGAGGGCCTAGGTAGGAGTGTCATTATCCTATTAGGTTTTGAAGCAGAGCTAATTTTTGATCTAAGACGTCAACATAAAAAATACTTAAAACGTTGTCAAATTTCGAGCTCGAAAAGTAAGCTTGTGAAGTTTCATGAAAAGCGGTGTTCAGTCTAGTCAAGGACTTGTTCAATTGAATCGAGGACCTATGTAGGAGTGTCATAATCCTATTAGGTTTTGAAGCAGAGCTAATTTTTGATCGAGGTTGACCACAAAAAAGTACTCAACACGTTGTCAATTTTCGAGCTCGAAAAGTGAGCTTGTGCAGTTTTATGAAAAGCGGTTTTCAGTCTAGTCAAGGACTTGTTCAATTGAATCGAGGGCCTATGTCGGAGTGTCATTATCCTATTAAGTTTTGAAGCAGAGCTAATTTTTGATCTAGGTCGTCTACATAAAAAGTACTTAACACGTTGTCATATTTCGAGATAGAAAAAAAGGGCCTGTGCAGTTTCATGAAAAGCGGTTTTCAGTCAAGTCAAGGACTTGTTCAATTGAATCGAGGGCCTATCTATGGGTGTCATAATCCTATTAGGTTCTGAAGCAGAGCTAATGTTTGATTTATGTTGTCTACGAAGAAAGTACTTAACACGTTGTCAACTTTCGAGCTCGAAAAGTAAGCTTGTGCAGTTTCATGAAAAGCGGTTTTCAGTCTAGTCAAGGAATTCTTCAATTGAATCGAGGGCCTATGTAGGAGTGTCTTAACCCTAGTAGGTTCTGAAGCAGAGCTAATTTTTGATCTAGTTCGTCTACATAAAAAGTACTTAACACGTTGTCAAATTTCGAGATAGAAAAGTAAGCTTTTGCAGTTTCAATAAAAGCAGTTTTCAGTCTAGTCAAGGAGCTAATTTTTGATCTAGTTCGTCTACATAAAAAGTACTTAACACGTTGTCAAATTTCGAGATCGAAAAGTAAGCTTTTGCAGTTTCAATAAAAGCAGTTTTCAGTCTAGTCAAGGACTTGTTCAATTGAATCGAGGGCCTATGTAGGAGTGTCATAATTCTATTAGGTTTTGAAGCAGAGCTAATTTTTGATCTAGAATGACTACAAATAAGTACTTAACACGTTGTCAATTTTCGAGATCGAAAAGTAAGCTTTTGCAGTTTCAATAAAAGCAGTTTTCAGTCTAGTCAAGGACTTGTTCAATTGAATCGAGGGCCTATGTAGGAGTGTCATAATTCTATTAGGTTTTGAAGCAGAGCTAATTTTTGATCTAGAATGACTACAAATAAGTACTTAACACGTTTTCAAATTTCGAGCTCGAAATGTAAGCCAGTGCAGTTTCATGAAAAGCGGTTTTCAGTCTAGTCAAGGACTTGTTCAATTGAATCGCGGGCCTATGTAGGAGTGTCATAATTCTAGTAGGTTCTGACGCAGAGCTAGTTTTTGATCTAGGTCGTCTACATAAAAAGTACTTAACACGTTGTCATATTTCGAGATCGAAAAATAAGCCAGTGCAGTTTCGTGAAAACGGTTTTCAGTCTAGTCAAGCACTTGTTCAATTGAATCGAGGGCCTATGTATGAGTGTCATAATCATATTAGGTTCTGAATCAGAGATGATGTTTCATCTAGGTCGTCTACATAAAAAGTACTTAACACGTTGTCAAATTTCGAGATCGAAAAGTAAGCTTTTGCAGTTTCAATAAAAGCAGTTTTCAGTCTAGTCAAGGACTTGTTCAATTGAATCGAGGGCCTATGTAGGAGTGTCATAATTCTATTAGGTTTTGAAGCAGAGCTAATTTTTGATCTAGAATGACTACAAATAAGTACTTAACACGTTGTCAAATTTCGAGATCGAAAAGTAAGCTTTTGCAGTTTCAATAAAAGCAGTTTTCAGTCTAGTCAAGGACTTGTTCAATTGAATCGAGGGCCTATGTAGGAGTGTCATAATTCTATTAGGTTTTGAAGCAGAGCTAATTTTTGATCTAGAATGACTACAAATAAGTACTTAACACGTTTTCAAATTTCGAGCTCGAAATGTAAGCCAGTGCAGTTTCATGAAAAGCGGTTTTCAGTCTAGTCAAGGACTTGTTCAATTGAATCGCGGGCCTATGTAGGAGTGTCATAATTCTAGTAGGTTCTGACGCAGAGCTAGTTTTTGATCTAGGTCGTCTACATAAAAAGTACTTAACACGTTGTCATATTTCGAGATCGAAAAATAAGCCAGTGCAGTTTCGTGAAAACGGTTTTCAGTCTAGTCAAGCACTTGTTCAATTGAATCGAGGGCCTATGTATGAGTGTCATAATCATATTAGGTTCTGAATCAGAGATGATGTTTCATCTAGGTCGTCTACATAAAAAGTACTTAACACGTTGTCAAATTTCGAGATCGAAAAGCAAACTTTTGCAGTTTCAATAAAAGCGGTTTTCAACCTAGTCATGGACTTGTTCAATTGAATCGAGGGCCTATGTAGGAGTGTCATAATCCTATTAGGTTTCGAAGCAGAGCTAATTTTTGGTCTAGTATGACTACAAAAAAGTACTTCACACGTTGTCAAATATCGAGCTCGAAATGTAAGCCAGTGCAGTTTCATGAAAAGCGGTTTTCAGTCTAGTCAAGGACTTGTTCAATTGAATCGAGGGCCTATGTCGGAGTGTCATTATCCTATTAAGTTTTGAAGCAGAGCTAATTTTTGATCTAGGTCGTCTACATAAAAAGTACTTAACACGTTTTCATATTTCGAGATCGAAAAAAAGGGCCTGTGCAGTTTCTTGAAAAGCGGTTTTCAGTCAAGTCAAGGACTTGTTCAATTGAATCGAGGGCCTATCTATGGGTGTCATAATCCTATTAGGTTCTGAAGCAGAGCTAATGTTTGATTTAGGTTGTCTACGAAGAAAGTACTTAACACGTTGTCAACTTTCGAGCTCGAAATTAAGCTTGTGCAGTTTCATGAAAAGCGGTTTTCAGTCTAGTCAAGGAATTCTTCAATTGAATCGAGGGCCTATGTAGGAGTGTCTGAACCCTAGTAGGTTCTGAAGCAGAGCCAATTTTTGATCTAGTTCGTCTACATAAAAAAGTACTTAACACGTTGTCAAATTTCGAGATAGAAAAGTAAGCTTTTGCAGTTTCAATAAAAGCAGTTTTCAGTCTAGTCAAGGAGCTAATTTTTGATCTAGTTCGTCTACATAAAAAGTACTTAACACGTTGTCAAATTTCGAGATAGAAAAGTAAGCTTTTGCAGTTTCAATAAAAGCAGTTTTCAGTCTAGTCAAGGACTTGTTCATTTGAATCGAGGGCCTATGTAGGAGTGTCATAATTCTATTAGGTTTTGAAGCAGAGCTAATTTTTGATCTAGAATGACTACAATTAAGTACTTAACACGTTTTCAAATTTCGAGCTCGAAATGTAAGCCAGTGCAGTTTCATGAAAAGCGGTTTTCAGTCTAGTCAAGGACTTGTCCAATTGAATCGCGGGCCTATCTATGGGTGTCATAATCCTATTAGGTTCTGAAGCAGAGCTAATGTTTGATTTAGGTTGTCTACGAAGAAAGTACTTAACACGTTGTCAACTTTCGAGCTCGAAAAGTAAGCTTGTGCAGTTTCATGAAAAGCGGTTTTCAGTCTAGTCAAGGAATTCTTCAATTGAATCGAGGGCCTATGTAGGAGTGTCTTAACCCTAGTAGGTTCTGAAGCAGAGCTAATTTTTGATCTAGTTCGTCTACATAAAAAGTACTTAACACGTTGTCAAATTTCGAGATAGAAAAGTAAGCTTTTGCAGTTTCAATAAAAGCAGTTTTCAGTCTAGTCAAGGAGCTAATTTTTGATCTAGTTCGTCTACATAAAAAGTACTTAACACGTTGTCAAATTTCGAGATAGAAAAGTAAGCTTTTGCAGTTTCAATAAAAGCAGTTTTCAGTCTAGTCAAGGAGCTAATTTTTGATCTAGTTCGTCTACATAAAAAGTACTTAACACGTTGTCAAATTTCGAGATAGAAAAGTAAGCTTTTGCAGTTTCAATAAAAGCAGTTTTCAGTCTAGTCAAGGACTTGTTCAATTGAATCGAGGGCCTATGTAGGAGTGTCATAATTCTATTAGGTTTTGAAGCAGAGCTAATTTTTGATCTAGAATGACTACAAATAAGTACTTAACACGTTTTCAAATTTCGAGCTCGAAATGTAAGCCAGTGCAGTTTCATGAAAAGCGGTTTTCAGTCTAGTCAAGGACTTGTTCAATTGAATCGCGGGCCTATGTAGGAGTGTCATAATTCTAGTAGGTTCTGACGCAGAGCTGGTTTTTGATCTAGGTCGTCTACATAAAAAGTACTTAACACGTTGTCATATTTCGAGATCGAAAAATAAGCCAGTGCAGTTTCGTGAAAACGGTTTTCAGTCTAGTCAAGCACTTGTTCAATTGAATCGAGGGCCTATGTATGAGTGTCATAATCATATTAGGTTCTGAAGCAGAGATAATGTTTCATCTAGGTCGTCTACATAAAAAGTACTTAACACGTTGTCAAATTTCGAGATCGAAAAGCAAACTTTTGCAGTTTCAATAAAAGCGGTTTTCAACCTAGTCATGGACTTGTTCAATTGAATCGAGGGCCTATGTAGGAGTGTCATAATCCTATTAAGTTTTGAAGCAGAGCTAATTTTTGATCTAGGTCGTCTACATAAAAAGTACTTAACACGTTGTCACATTTCGAGATCGAAAAAAGGGCCTGTGCAGTTTCATGAAAAGCGGTTTTCAGTCAAGTCAAGGACTTGTTCAATTGAATCGAGGGCCTATCTATGGGTGTCATAATCCTATTAGGTTCTGAAGCAGAGCTAATGTTTGATTTAGGTTGTCTACGAAGAAAGTACTTAACACGTTGTCAACTTTCGAGCTCGAAAAGTAAGCTTGTGCAGTTTCATGAAAAGCGGTTTTCAGTCTAGTCAAGGAATTCTTCAATTGAATCGAGGGCCTATGTAGGAGTGTCTTAACCCTAGTAGGTTCTGAAGCAGAGCTAATTTTTTATCTAGTTCGTCTACATAAAAAGTACTTAACACGTTGTCAAATTTCGAGATAGAAAAGTAAGCTTTTGCAGTTTCAATAAAAGCAGTTTTCAGTCTAGTCAAGGAGCTAATTTTTGATGTAGTTCGTCTACATAAAAAGTACTTAACACGTTGTCAAATTTCGAGATCGAAATGTAAGCTTTTGCAGTTTCAATAAAAGCAGTTTTCAGTCTAGTCAAGGACTTGTTCAACTGAATCGAGGGCCTATGTAGGAGTGTCATAATTCTATTAGGTTTTGAAGCAGAGCTAATTTTTGATCTAGAATGACTACAAATAAGTACTTAACACGTTTTCAAATTTCGAGCTCGAAATGTAAGCCAGTGCAGTTTCATGAAAAGCGGTTTTCAGTCTAGTCAAGGACTTGTTCAATTGAATCGCGGGCCTATGTAGGAGTGTCATAATTCTAGTAGGTTCTGACGCGGAGCTAGTTTTTGATCTAGGTCGTCTACATAAAAAGTACTTAACACGTTGTCATATTTCGAGATCGAAAAATAAGCCAGTGCAGTTTCGTGAAAACGGTTTTCAGTCTAGTCAAGCACTTGTTCAATTGAATCGAGGGCCTATGTATGAGTGTCATAATCATATTAGGTTCTGAAGCAGAGATAATATTTCATCTAGGTCGTCTACATAAAAAGTACTTAACACGTTGTCAAATTTCGAGATCGAAAAACAAACTTTTGCAGTTTCAATAAAAGCGGTTTTCAACCTAGTCATGGACTTGTTCAATTGAGTCGAGGGCCTATGTAGGAGTGTCATAATCCTATTAGGTTTCGAAGCAGAGCTAATTTTTGGTCTAGTATGACTACAAAAAAGTACTTCACACGTTGTCAAATATCGAGCTCGAAATGTAAGCCAGTGCAGTTTCATGAAAAGCGGTTTTCAGTCTAGTCAAGGACTTGTTCAATTGAATCGCGGGCCTTTGTATGAGTGTCATAATCCTATTAGGTTCTGCAGCAGAGCTAATGTTTGATCTAGGTTGTCTACAAAAAAGTACTTAACACGTTGTCAAATTTCGAGCTGGAAAAGTAAGCTTGTGCAGTTTCATGAAAAGCGGTTTTCAGTCTAGTCAAGGAATTTTTCAATTGAATCGAGGGCCTATGTAGGAGTGTCATAATCTTAGTAGGTTCTGAAGCAGAGCTAGTTTTCGATCTAGGTCGTCTACATAAAAAGTACTTAACACGTTGTCATATTTTGAGATCAAAAAACAAGCCAGTGCAGTTTCATGAAAAGCTGTTTTCAGTCTAGTCAAGGACTTGTTCAATTGAATCGAGGGCCTATGTAGGAGTTTCATAATCCTAGTAGGTTCTGAAGCAGAGCTAATTTTTGATCAGGGTCGTCTACATAAAAAGTACTTTACACGTTGTCATATTTCGAGATCGAAAAATAAGCCAGTGCAGTTTCACGAAAACGGTTTTCAGTCTAGTCAAGGAATTCTTCAATTGAATCGAGGGCCTATGTAGGAGTATCAAAATCCTAGTAGGTTCTGAAGCAAGGCTGTTTTTTGATCTAGGTCGTCTACAAAAAAAGTACTTAACACGTTGTCAGATTTCGAGATCGAAAAGTAAGCTTTTGCAGTTCCAATAAAAGCTGTTTTCAGTCTAGTCAAGGACTTGTTCAATTGAATCGAGGGCCTATGTAGGAGTGTCATAATCCTATTAGGTTTTGAAGCAGTGCTAATTTTTGATCTAGGTTGACTACAAAAAAGTACTTAACACGTCAAATTTCGAGCTCGAAAAGTAAGCTTGTGCAGTTTCATGAAAAGCGGTTTTCAGTCTAGTCAAGGACTTGTTCAATTGAATCGAGGGCATGTGTAGGAGTATCAAAATCCTAGTAGATTCTGAAGCAGGGCTATTTTTTGATCTAGGTCGTCTACAAAAAAATACTTAACACGTTGTCAGATTTCGAGATAGAATAGTAAGCTTTTGCAGTTCCAATAAAAGCTGTTTTCAGTCTAGTCAAGGACTTGTTCAATTGAATCGAGGGCTCATGTAGGAGTGTCATAATCCCATTAGGTTTTGAAGCAATGCTAATTTTTGATCTAGGTTGACTACAAAAAAAGTACTTAACACGTCAAATTTCGAGCTCGAAAAGTAAGCTTGTGCAGTTTCATGAAAGGCGGTTTTCAGTCTAGTCAAGGAATTGTTCAATTGAATGGAGGGCATGTGTAGTAGTGTCACAATCGAAGTAGGCTCTGAAGCAGAGCTAATTTTCGATCTAGGTCGTCTCCAAAAAAAGTGCTTAACACGTTATCAAATTTCAAGCTCGAAATTAAGCTTGTGCAGTTTCATGAAAAACGATTTTCAGTCTAGTCAAGGACTTGTTCAATTGAGTCGAGGGCCTATGTAGGAGTATCATAATCCTAGTAGGTTCTGTAGCAGAGCTATTTTTTGATCTAGGTCGTCTACATAAAAAGTACTTAACACGTTGTCCTATTTCGAGATCGAAAAATAAGCCAGTGCAGTTTCTTGAAAACGGTTTTCAGTCTAGTCAAGGACTTGTTCAATTGAATCGAGAGCTATGTATGAGTGTCATTGTTGCGGCTGCTCAAGAATCTCAGCGGAACCGATATATCACAGCCTGGTTCTCGGGTTTTACGCCGGCCTGGTTCTTCACTGGGTTCGATTGACTAACGATCTCGCAGAAATAATTAGTCGCTCGGACGTATTAAAGGACTGTAACTTTAATTTTGTTGATTGAAGTTAAGAAAATCCTTAGTGATAGTCTATGTTCAATCTCGTGCTGAAGTTGGTAAGGCTTCAGCCAGCGTTAGTAATGTTGCTAACTTCTCGTTAAGTAAGCTCAACTAACTTAAAACTTGCAAGATCTTAAGATCTAGCAAAACTTAGCAAAAACGACTAAAGTTGTTAAAGAATCAAATTTTAGTCTATCTGAGAGCCAACTGCTCTTGGTAACAGTTTCTAATGGTTCTAAATACAATACGGTTTCACTAATCAAACAATTGGGTTAAAGTAAATAATCAAATTTTTATCAATTATAACATCATCATTACTTGTTTCTGATTGGTTAATCAAGAAAATGATTTAGGTCATTGTTTACATAGTAAATGTCAAATTACTGCAATATTTACTTTTCTTGACATAAGCACGGATAGTTATTACGTGGCTCTAAAATGCCTCGAATGTACGGCATTTGACCTTTAATGGTCATCTAAAGTATCATAAAATAAACAACTTAAGAAATTTAACAATGAATAACAAAATATGAAAAAATGCCAATTTTTCATCATATAAGTGCTAATAGCCACACTTGTTGGTCTGATGCAATAATGTTCGTTGGGTCCATGAGTAGCTTAGAGTTAACCCTAACCGTTTGCCATAACCTCGGGTTGCTCGGGTTTTGCCTTCCCAAAATCGGGGGGGGGGTGGACAAATTTTCGGTCCCAACTTGTAAAATTTTTCATTTTTGACCATTTTTGAGTTTTGAGAAATTCTAAGTTTTTTCGGTTTCAAAAGTTATTTCTTGCTGTCTGATGACTTTTCTAGCTGATCTGAAATGGCGCCAACATCGCCGGCCCTGTTTTCGATCTCGGAAACACCATCGTAGAATACTGGCGCTAACTTCACGACTGGCCGGTTTAGCTCTCCATGTGCCATTTTGACTCTCGCTGATCTCACAACTCCGTCGTTGCCAGTGAAGATCTCAATGATTCGTCCAAGTTTGTACTCACAGCGTTTCACAGAGTCATCTACTAGCCACACTAACTCGCCTTCTTTCAGGTTTCGCACATGTTCTTTTGACCACTTCGATCTCTGTTTCCATTGTGGAAGATACTCGCGAGTCCATCTTTTCCAGATCAGGTCGGCATATGCTTGAGCCGTTTTGAATGATTTTCTCAGGTCGTGGTAGCGTTCACTGGATGGCATGAATGGTGCACTCGCGTTCTCTCGTCCTAGCAAGAAATGATTAGGTGTGAGTGCTGTCAAATCTTCAGTGTCGTCACTTACTGCTGTCAGGGGTCTTGCGTTGAGAGTCTGCTCTACAAGACACATTGTTGTACTGGGTACCTCGTCGGTGAGGCTTCTGTTGTCCAAGTTTGCAATCATGACCTTCTTGCAACTTTGAACCAGTCTTTCCCAGATTCCACCAAAGTGAGGAGCTGCGGGAGGATTGAATTTCCAAACAATCTTTTTCTGTGCTAAATCACTCTGAATCTTTGATTTGTCCCACTCGTTCATGAATGCTTTCAGCTCATTGGCTGCTCCAACGGAGTTTGTTCCGTTGTCACTAATGATGGTATTCGGGTAGCCACGTCTTGCAATGAATCTTGCCACTGCAGCTAGACATGACTCGGTGTCCAATGACTGTGCAACTTCGATGTGTACTGCTCTCGTTGTCAGGCAAGTGAAGAGACAGCACCATCTCTTCAAGGTACGTCGTAGGAAGTTGACTTCGAAGGGTCCGAAGTAGTCGACTCCGGTATGGGTGAATGGGAACACATGTTCATCAAGTCGTTCTCTGGGTATATCTGCCATCGGTGGGTGAATTGGGTTGGCGTTTCTGTGTCTGCATTTGATGCATCTCGACTTGATTTTTCTTAATGCATTTCTCAGCCCGATGATCCAGTATTCTTGTTGGAGCATGTTTCTCACATATTCTGTGCCCTCATGTAGGTTGTCTCGATGCGCTTTCTCCAACAGAAGTTGTACAACTGGATGTTTCGCAGTTAATAATATTGGGTGTTTTGCATTGTAATCCAGGTTTGAGTGCTTCAGTCGGCCTTTCACTCTAATTGTTCCATCTTCCTCTATGGAGGGTGACAATTTAGCAATGTTTAATGTTTTGGAGATTTCTTTACTGTTTACTATAGACTTCGAAACATTTGGGAAGCTTTCGTTTTGAACAAATCGGAACAGTATTTGCTCTGCTTGATGAATTTCGTCTGCTTTGAGGGAACCCTTCTGTTTTGTCCTGAACCTCATGCAGTAGGCAATGAAGTTTCTAATTCAGTTGAAGGAACTGTATCGTCTCCAGTAAAATAGTTGTTCTAGTTTTATTTCTGTTGCTACGGTACTCGTAACTTGCTCAGGTTCGAGTTCGTTCACTTGGCAGCACGGCTTTGGCCACTTTTCTTCATCTGCCTGGAGCCATGCCGGCCCGTTTAGCCATACGGACTCCTTGAGGCCTTCGATGGACATTCCTCAGGTTCCGATGTTGGCAGGGTTTTCGACAACTTTGACGTGTCTCCATTGATCCATCGATGAGTTCTCCAGTATTTCCGCTGCTCTGTTCGCAACGAATACTTGTTGTTTCTTGTGCGCTGCCTGTAGCCACTGTAGCACTGTTGATGAGTTGGTCCAATGATAGATTTTGTCAATTCTGACATCGTGTTCATTGAGTATCTGTTTTCTGAGACGAACTCCGTAGACTGCGGCTTGAAGTTCTAATTTCGGTACCGTCATATGTCTGATGGGTGCCACACGGCATTTCCCTATTACATATGTCAGTTTTAGCGTTGCTTCATCTTGCAGATATGCCACAATGCACATTGCTTCCTCTGATGCATCTGTAAAGATTTGTAATCTCAAGTTTGTGCATCCGTTTTCAAAATAAAGTCGATTTATTGACGTTGTCCTTATTTCTCTCAACTCAGAGCACCAATCACTAAATAGCTTTGAGTGCTCTGCTGACAACTCTTTTTCCCATGCTTGTCCCATCGCTGCCCAGATGCTTTTGAGTAGGAACCGCATTCTTATCGTGAAGGGTGAACAAATCCCAAGTGGGTCGAACACTGCTGAGACAAAGGATAGGACAATTCTCTGAGTTATTTTTGCTGGAACTTCTTGCTCAGTTCCACGACAGACTATGAGACTGTCTGTGTCCACATTCCAGTTGAGTCCTAGGTTTGAGGATGATTGTGGTTCTGCTTCGAAAGTTTTCACAACTTTCGTTGACCTGTCTGTCTCTGGAATGTGTGACTTGACTTCTTCGTCACTTGTTATCCATTTCGTCAAATTGAATCCACCTTTGATGAGGATGTCTCTGACTTTCTGATAAATTTCAATCGCTTCTTGAGGTGTTCTGACTGACTTGAGGAAGTCGTCCATGTAGAAGTTTCGCTGGACAGCTCTGACAAGATTTTCGTCGTTGACTGCATTATCTTTCGCCACTTGGTGCAAGGCGTAATTTGCACAAGTCGGCGAGCTTTTCGCCCCAAAAACATGTCGTGTGTACTCGTAGATTTCTATTCTCCGCTCTGGATCTTCTCTCCAGAGGAATCTTAAGCATCGGCTGTCATCCTTTGGGACAGCTACTTGAAGAAACATTGCTTCTATATCGGCTGATAAGGCTATTTGGTGTTCTCGGAAGCGAAATATGATTCCAATCAAACTCTGCAGCAGGTCTGGCCCAGGTAGAAGTTTGTCATTTAGGGCTACACCTTGATACTTTGCTGCTGCGTTGCACACTCTTCTGACTTTTTCGGGTTTGTGCGGGTTTATGACGGGATGATGTGGTAAATACCATTGCAGTTTGTCTTTGGTTTCATTCAGTTCAGCTTGATCTACTTTCCGAACGTATCCAGCGTTGACATCTGTGTCGATGGTTTCTTGGTAGCGCTTCTTTAGCGTCTCGTCTTTCTGTAGGCGTCGTTCTAGGGACTTGAGTTGCCCCATTGCAGAGTAGAAGTTGTTCGGTAACTTCACTTCGTCCTCTCGCCACAGAAGCCCAACTTCGTATCTTTCACCGTTGAATCGGGTGGTTTGTTCCAACGTCTTGATTGCTCGTTGTTCTTCCTTTGAATGTCCGGTGACATCGGAGTATGAAGCGTACGTAGGACTCGATATCCCACCACTTACTCAACTGGTTTGCTAATTTGTCGTCTGCAATTGATGTTGCTGTGGTCGCAAGAGTTGCTGCTTGCTTCGCTGGTAGCGGTCCACTTAAGGCCCAACCAATCTTTGATTTCACTGCCCATGGTGCAGCTTTGTCTTCTGACTTCTTGAATTCAAAAGGGTGATGAATGTCGTAGCAATCTTGTCCAAGAATCACTTGAACATCGTTTAGATTGTAGCTCTGATCTGGCAAGTTCCTCAGATGTGGGTAACGGTCTTTCAGTTCTTGCAACTCCACAATCTGGTCAACCCACTTCAATTTCTCGTGCACATAGAATTGCACTGTTGTCAGTGGTCCAGACTTCTCATGCGCTGAAACAGCTATCGGCACTATTTCAGTCTTTACATCCTGTGATCCATGGATCCCTGCTACTGATAGAGATGCTTTTCGGCCTTGAAGTTGGAGTTTTGACACCACTGATTTGTCCACAAATGAGATTGAGGATCCTGAATCACACATTGCTAATACATTTAGGCTTAAGTCTCTGTTAGTCAGCTTGATTCGTACCACTGGAAGTCCTCCTTGGGTGATGTTAGTTGCTACTGCCGTTGTAGCATCTGAGACATTCTTTGTAGCCTCCTTCTGCGGTAGTTCGCTGTGCAAAAGCCTGTTGTGCCGCCTTCCACAGCTGGGTACGCTGCATGTCCTGCTTTTGCAGTCCTTCGACATGTGGCCTGGTTTCGAACAATTGAAACACAGTCGGAACTTCTGGACATGCTCTCGTCGTTCATTTACTTTCAGTGATTTAAACTTTTCACACGTCCAAATCGGATGTTGTCCGTCTTTGAAGGGACATTCGAAATTCTTGGGTTTGCTTGACTCTTCAGCGTTTGAAGCAAAGGTACTCGTCTTCGGTTTATCACGGCTTTGAAATTTGTTTCTGTCAAACGACGAGTTTGTCTGTGCTAACAAGTTCTCATGAATTGCAGGTTTGGAGGCAAGCCACTCTTTGAAAATAATAAGGTTACCTCTCAGTAGTCGACGATCTTGCATATACTGCAACCACTGTTCTCTCAGTTGCAGAGAAAGTTTTCTCGTTGTTGAACTTAGCCCTGCTTCTGCTTCTAGATCTGATGTGTATCCAAGTTGAGTCAAGGTGTTCACCACATTTGTTACCACATTTGCGAATTTGACAATGCTCGTAGAATCGTCATGCCGAACTGGAGGATGAGTATGTATTTTCTTGAACTGCGCGTTGACTATGAAATCTGATCTGTCATACTTCTCACAGAGTATATCCCAAGCGTGATAGTATGATTGCGAGCTGAATCCCATTCCCGATATTACTGCCTTTGCTTGACCCGTGAGACTGGTCTTGAGGTATTGCATCTTTTCTGTATCACTGATTGGCTTTTGATGAACAACAACATCAAAAAGACCTGACCACTCTGGCCACTCCAGTGGGTCTCCTGAAAACTCAGTCAGTTTTAGTTTTGGCAAGCCACTGGCACCACTGCTTGGTACTGGTTGGTAGATTACTTGGGGAGTGGTGTGATTCGTTGTGCTCCTGTTTCTGCTCTCGGCAGACCTGTTCCGAAAGTTGTTATTGGGACTCTGACTCCTGTTTCTGTCTTGAACTGCTGACGTTCGCTGCTGCTGAAACGTCGTCCTTGTCAACGGCGGTGCTGGTGGGTCCGTTACTCTAATTGGTTTACGGTCTTCTGGTTTCTTGGGAATGCTCGGTTCGGCCAGTTGCGTTGAGAAAAGTCTTGCGCCTGGTTGGAACAGCGGGGTAGTTTTCGGGTAGGTGCTGAAACGTTTGTCAGCTCTGTCCTTGGTGACATTCGTTGGAGGGTCGATAACAACATTTGCAGATAGTGGCCGTTGAGGGACAGACTGTTGAGCCCCTGCTTCTGCCCACATTGCTGTTCTTTCTTGATTTCGTTTTGATCCAACACTTTCTATCTCATCTGCCACTGATCCAGATGCCCGTGAGCTTCCTTTGGTGAGCTCAAGTTTCAGACGTCTTTGCTCTTCGTCTTCTTCTGCTTTCCTTCTTTCGTTTTCAAGAGCTCGCTCATGCTGTCGAAAACGCAGTTCGTCTTCTTGTCGTTGCATCTTTAGACGAAACTCCTGTTCTTGTTGTTGTTGTTGCTGTTGTAAACGTAACTCTTCTTGCTGGCGACGAAGTTCTATTTCTTCACGCTCCTGCTCTAACTCCAACTGACGCTCTCTCAGTCGTTGCTCTGTTTCTTTCTTTGCTTTTAGGTTTTCGAGCTCCATTTCTTCGATCTGTCGCCTTCTCGATGATCGCGAGATGGCGATTCTGGGTTGCTTTCTGCTTCCGTGTGTAGCAGAATGCTTGGAAGAAACCTCGGCGTTCTCCTCAGCGTTTTCTATGGCTCCATTTCCTGTATCAATTACAGTTTCGTCGTTTGGGTCTTTGTCACCAGCCGATGTAGTTGACACTAACGATGTTTGGTTTCCACAATCCTTGCTGAGCCTGTACTGTTTGATCAGGTCTTGATAGTGACTCCGAGTTTTACTGAAATTCGCCAACCCTTGGGGACCGTGTTCGGTCTTCATCATTCGAAGAGTTTCTGCGCAAATTTCATCTAGCTTTTCTATTAACCGTTCCGCCCGATCACACAGTATCTGTCTTTCGGAGTCGCTTAAATTTTCTGCTTTCAATTTCTTTTCGAGTTCTAACCTTTCGTCCTCGATTAGACCGGAATCTTCCCATAATTTGTACCCTCGCAATGCGTCTTTCCGGTAGTCGACGACTACTGCGCGCCAATCGTCAATGTCTTGGAGTTCTGGTATTTGGTCAACTACCCATCGCAAAACCTTCTTCTCTTCTTCTAACATACGCGTGGTGTCATTGTCAAAGCTTTCAAAATACTTTGGTTTTAATAGTAACCTCTGCTGTTGTCGGTTGTCTTCCAAGTCGTCGTACGTCTCGAAGAAACATCGATAAGCACCTTCGGCTGTCATTGTTTTGTTTTGTGTCAGGTAGCCTTCTAGCTCGTTGAGGTGTCTGGAGAAGGACTTGAGTAGGTCAGCTTGCTCTTTCTCTAACGTCTTGAGTTGACCACTTGCCTTCCAATCAGCTGTCTTCCAGTGTCTGTTGGGACTTTTGCTGGCCATCGTTGCTGGTTGTGTTTTGGTCCACCAGGTTGAATCGAAGATTCGTTGCTGTTCGTGTTACTGCTGTTGTTGTTGTTGTCCGGGTCGGCGGACCAAATGTTGCGGCTGCTCAAGAATCTCAGCGGAACCGATATATCACAGCCTGGTTCTCGAGTTTTACGCCGGCCTGGTTCTTCACTGGGTTCGATTGACTAACGATCTCGCAGAAATAATTAGTCGCTCGGACGTATTAAAGGACTGTAACTTTAATTTTGTTGATTGAAGATAAGAAAATCCTTAGTGATAGTCTATGTTCAATCTCGTGCTGAAGTTTGTAAGGCTTCAGCCAGCGTTAGTAATGTTGCTAACTTCTCGTTAAGTAAGCTCAACTAACTTAAAACTTGCACGATCTTAAGATCTAGCGAAACTTAGCAAAAAAGACTAAAGTTGTTAAAGAATCAAATTTTAGTCTATCTGAGAGCCAACTGCTCTTGGTAACAGTTTCTAATGGTTCTAAATACAATACCCTTTCACTAATAAAACAATTGGGTTAAAGTAAATAATCAAATATTTATCAATTATAACATCATCATTACTTGTTTCTGATTGGTTGATCAAGAAAATGATTTAGGTCATTGTTTACATAGTAAATGTCAAATTACTGCAATATTTACTTTTCTTGACATAAGCACGGATAGTTATTACGTGGCTCTAAAATGCCTCGAATGTACGGCATTTGACCTTTAATGGTCATCTAAAGTATCATAAAATAAACAACTTAAGAAATTTAACAATGAATAACAAAATATCAAAAAATGCCAATTTTTCACCATATAAGTGCTAATAGCCACACTTGTGGGTCTGATGCAATAATGTTCGTTGGGTCCATGAGTAGCTTAGAGTTAGCCCTAACCGTCTGCCATAACCTCGGGTTGCTCGGGTTTTGCCTTCCCAAAATCGGGGGGGTGGACAAATTTTCGGTCCCAACTTGTAAAATTTTTCATTTTTGACCATTTTTGAGTTTTGAGAAATTCTAAGTTTTTCGGTTTCAAAAGTTATTTCTTGCTGTCTGATGACTTTTCTAGCTGATCTGAAATGGCGCCAACAGTCATAATCCTATTAGGTTCTGAAGCAGAGCTAATGTTTGATCTAGGTTGTCTGCAAAGAAAGTACTTAACACTTTGTCAACTTTCGAGCTCGAAAAGTAAGCTTGTGCAGTTTCATGATAAGCGGTTTTCAGACTAGTCAAGGAATACTTCAATTGAATCGAGGGCCTATGTAGGAGTATCATAATCCTAGTAGGTTCTGAAGCAGAGATATTTTTTGATCTAGGTCGTCTACATAAAAAGTACTTAACACGTTGTCAAATTTCGAGATCGAAAAGTAAGCTTTTGCAGTTCCAATAAAAGCGGTTTTCAGTCTAGTCAAGGACCTGTTCTATTGAATCGAGGGCCTATGTAGGAGTGTCATAATCCTATTAGGTTTTGAAGCAAAGCTAATTTTTGATCTAGGTTGACTACAAAAAAAGTACTTAACACGTCAAATTTCGAGCTCAAAAAGTAAACTTTTGCAGTTCCAATAAAAGCGGTTTTCAGTCTAGTCAAGGACCTGTTCTATTGAATCGAGGGCCTATGTAAGAGTGTCATAATCCTATTAGGTTTTGAAGCAAAGCTAATTTTTGATCTAGGTTGACTACAAAAAAAGTACTTAACACGTCAAATTTCGAGCTCGAAAAGTAAACTTGTGCAGTTTCATGAAAAACGATTTTCAGTCTAGTCAAGGACTTGTTCAATTGAGTCGAGGGTCTATGTAAGAGTGTGATAATCCAAGAAGGTTCTGAAGCAGAGCTCTTTTTTGATCTAGGTTGTCTACAAAAAAAGTACTTAACACATTAGTAGTTTTCATATAGCGCACTAGGAAAGGGGTTTACCACTCCATGGGGATAATAGGGTATAAATCCCATGCATGATAATAGGGTATAAGTTTGCATGGGGATAATATGGAATGATCCTTAACCATGGGATAATAGGGTATGCATGCGGGTAGTCTAAATTTAGTTACATGGCGTAAGGATTATTACATGGGATAATAGCGTTTGGATTATTTGCATGGTGACAAAAGTGATTGTATTTAAATGTACGGAAACAATATATGGGAAGAGTGAAGCGCGAGGATAAAACAATCGGGTAGGCATGTAAGGAAAAAACAAATTCATTTTTAAAAAAACTTGGGGAAGGGAATGGCATCGACGATTGCGACGGTAGACATAAAAAGAATTCATAAAAACTATTTATTTTTGAAAGAAAATTATCCTGATTATGGAGGAAAAATTTTGTACTTTTTAGCAACTTATTTGCATTTAGATCCCAGAATTGATCTTGACATTGCTCTTAAACAGCGGGAGTATTTGGTATTGATAATTCGTCGCTGGACAAATATTTCAAATCTTTCAAAATTTTGAGATTGCATGCTATTCTTCATGACGCTGCTGGTTTCGTTTATGAGTTTAGCAAAAAAGGACAGGGTTACTCATACGTTTTACCTTATCCAGTCACAAACGAGTAACTTGATCACGTGGCCGGTCTTTCATTTTGTCTTTACGTGAAAACTTTTAAAGGACAATTGTTCAGTATGTTGGAATGCTGAATTCACGAGCGGTTGTTCTCGACTCTGAACGTTTTCGGATTAAATCTGGCTTCATAATTAAAGAATTAGCTATTACCACTGAGAACTTCATCGAAATAATTTCCTTTCTTCCTCCCAATTCATACAGAATGCTCTCTTCAAGTGATCTGAAGTCTTACCAGTGGTTTTCTAAGTTTTGCACGGTCTTCTGTGGGAAACGGGAGAATATCCTTACTGCTATTTGCAACAAATCATAGACAGCATTATTCTTCGATTTCCATTATCGGTATTTCACGCCAAGGGCAAAGAGAAAACAAGTACTCTCAAGGAAATAATTCAGAAAAACGTAATAATTTTAGAGACATTGTCTTGTCAAAATTTGAACATTTGAAGTTATATCGAGAAATTCCTATTTGCAACCCACATGCACTGAGTTGCCCAAAAAGACAGAAGAGCAGGCATTGCGGGAGGAAGAAAACCCTGCTGTTTTATCAATGATTGATGTCTGAATCGACGTCGAGAGAATACAAATCCGTCACTGCTTCAAGTGAGTTTATCTCCAAGTTTAACAGTCTACAGTTGTATAACGCCCGACAATCAATTGACTGTAACACTAGTCAAGGAGGACAAAATTGTGGGTGGTGGCACTGAAATAGAAGCTTTTAAGAAACACCTTTCTCTCGTGGAGTACTTTCAATTGGACCATGTCTATGCAAGTGAAAAAGCAAAGACTGAAACTAGCCCCTTTACCTATGCCCAAGCGTGCAGTATCAATTCTGATATCTCTGGACGATGAGAGTTTTCTCAAAGAAACCAAGCAGTGGGTGAAAGAAGAGGATTCAGAGTCCATTGTTTTCAGAGACAAAATAGACTCAATAAATGCAAACTATAAAATCACTTACAGAAATGATGACAAAGACTCTGAATATGTGTTGGATGAAATATATATTGCTGAATACCTTTGTAATGAATCTTCAATTCATTTTTCACAAATAAATTTTTAAAATGAGTCAAACGGAAGATCAGTTAGATTCGGGCGGAGGCATAATTGACTTGGTTTTTGACGCCGAGTACGAAGAAAGACAGTCTTGGAGGTTTAGTAATTCGAGATTACCTCGATCAGAAGTGGTATATTTTACACAAATTTTTATAATAATATTTATAATAACTTTTTCTCTGATCAAATTAGTGTTTTTCAAACTTGATTGCGAAGAATCAAGATTTTGGTTTTCTTTTTTTCTCGTGCACAGTGGGGTACGCTCTTCCGAATCCCAAGTTATGAACAAAACAATTTCAACCTCTGACAGGTTGTTCATGGCTGTTTGCGGGCCATCTTGTTGCGGAGAAACTGAGCTGAGTTTAAAAACGTCACTACATTTAGTTTCAACCCAGAGTTTCAAAAAATCTTTTTTTTATCAGCCTGATCAGCCAAAATTTTAGTCATTAGAGAAGAAACTGAACATAGAATTCAGACAGTTTTCTGGTTTTGAACTCGTATCAACGACAAAGAGTTTTCTAAATTAGCAACTGTGGGGCGACATAGAAACATTAGTGAAATATATGTTAAACATAACTTGTTTCAACAGGGCAAATGGTCTAGAACAATTGATTTCAATACAACACATATAATTTTGTTCAAATTACCATGAGACACACAGCAAATTAATTTTCATGGTCGACAACTGAAGAACACACAATTTTTTAAGGAAACTTTTGAGCTAGCAATCAGGAAGCAGTTTGGTCATTTGTTAATCGACTTATATCCAAAAACATCTGACGTCCTACGTTACTGTTCAAATATTGTTCCTCCGGGTCCATCAATTACCATCTTCCATCAGCTAAAGCTGTTATCACCAACTTAACTGATGAGAGAGAAAAAAACTATGTATGCTGCGGCAGATGTTAGATACATCGGACTCAAAAGTAGGAAACATAATCAAGACAGCTCCAAATAAGTTCATTAAATTCCTTTGCGAGTGCTTACTCAATATTGTCAATGGAAACGTTCCAGT
This sequence comes from Convolutriloba macropyga, assembly GCF_964194025.1. Classification (NCBI taxonomy): domain Eukaryota; kingdom Metazoa; phylum Xenacoelomorpha; order Acoela; family Convolutidae; genus Convolutriloba; species Convolutriloba macropyga. Next base: position 66,232 of record NW_027449216.1, read on the forward strand.
TAATAAAACCAAATTAGAAGGTTACGAGAAATCATTCAAAACACTTTTATCTAATCAAAAAATTTGAAACTAAAGAGGAAACTTTTAGCCAAAGAAACAGAATTAGTGAGAATTGTTGGATCTTCTTGCTATCGATACTTGACAAAAGAATAATGCATACAGAAGATTTCATCTTAATTCCGAAACGAATGTTTTTGTCACATCAACCCGTAAAAAATTAAATTTTGGAAAACCCTATTTATAAACAGAAGGCGGCAGAACTATCACAATTTCAAAGAAATCAGTCTGAAAAACCACAAAATGAAGAAAAGCCTGTTGAAACTATGAGCAGTGTTTACGAAAACAAGGAGTCTACTAAGGAAGAAATATCAGAACCAGTCAGCGAAGACAGTGAGATACAACCAATATTAAAGAAACAAAAAATTTCTCAATTTGAGTCTATAATATCTGAACTTGAACCTATGGAGAAAAACAAATTTAAGCGACCTGAAATCTTACTCGAACACATTATGCAATCTGACGTCATCTCCATTGGAGGAAACGATGTACTTCATATCAATAAAGAACCACTGGGTGTTAAAGTTTCTACTTTTCTGTATAATTCACAGCAAACCAGAAAAAAAATTGACGTTAGAAAGTACTAAAAAATTTTGACTGCACCCGGTATATCACCACATTAGTTGCAAACACTTATGCCAAGCAAGTTTTGGAGAACTCGTCGGAAAGTGAATAAGAGTTCTACCCAAACCGAGAAAAATCCCGCAGTAGTGGATCCAAATCAACCCCAACAAGAGATTACGAGGAAACAAATGACAAAACGACAGACAAAAAAGAGACCATTCTAAAGAATTGGTCTTTCTTCTCCTGAAGTAAAACGTTTGGAACAGCTTTATTTAAAAGGACCAGCTTCCTATGGAAACACAAAACGCTTACATACTCAGAGCAAGCTGTCATTAGGTAAAGTGCAGTCCTAATTGGAGACAAAACCGTCTTTCACAAAGTACCGTTCAACTCTTTTAAAATTTCCCAGGCTGAAAGTTTTTTTAAAAAATATAAACGAAAATTGGTCATTGGACATGGCACACGTTGCAAACTAGCAAAATAAGCGTAACATAAAATATCTCTTGGTAGCAGTTGACTGTCTATCAAGATATTTACGCGTAGAACCCTTGAAAACAAAGTATGTCACGGAAACAGCTGAAGCATTCCAAAAGATGATCAAAAATAAGCAGCCCTGAAAAAGTGTGGGTTGACGATGGTAAAGTGTTTCTTGGAGCTTTCAAACAGTTGTGCAACAAACGTGCAATTCATTTATACAGTATTTTCAGCGAAAAAAAATCTGCATTTGCAGATAGGAACACTAGGTCACTCAAAAAGATAATTCATCGGTAACTCGAAGAAAATAGACATATTCCTACATTGACCAATGAGAATTAGTGGAAACAATCAATTCAAGAGTAAATCGGGAAACCAAACTTGCCCCAAATAAAGTTATCAAAAGGATGTACCGCGGTTAATGTCATTGATCGCGCAAAAAAGCACAACCCAGAAGCCCAAGTTTTACGTTTGGAATTTTGTGAGAAAATTTAAAAAGAACAATGCTTTCCGGAAAAGTTACAAGCAATAATTCACAGACGAAGTCTTTGAAATAACGGGAATACCTACAATAAACCCACCAAAATACTCTTTAGTCGACGCTGACAACGAACCAATTCAAGTAAAATTTTATCAACCAGAATTACAACTTATCAGGCTCCCTCCCGTTGAAAATGTCCAAAAACCGGTTTGAAGACGAGTTTACAGTTCATTTTATTTCATCCGCTTCTATGGAAATATTTGATTCAAACACACTTGCATCATTTCGGAATTTTTTTAATGACGAAATTCAACTTTCAGGTGATTGGCGAGTGGCGGTAAGTGAAATCATATTCCCAACAAAAATTGAAAATTTTGTAAACGGAAATCTGACTGTGTACAACCTAAAAGACTATGAAGATTCCCAAAAGAAGTCTTCTGGAGCTAATGTTATTTCTAGACTTTATAGAGGGCACGAACTAGCTTTTATGCCAAGAACATTTGACTTGGTGGCACAACTTCTTGCCACAGTTAAGCGCACAGTTGAATTAACCCATTATGCTTTCAGAGAAATTAAGAGCTCTGGAAAATACGAAATTTTGCTAGGGAAGTATGAGGGAATTACATTTCCCAGTGAAGTAATCCCCAGCATCATTGGCTTTGAAGGTATTCCTGACGGTAATGGAGTTCGTATTGAGTACAAAATGAATCCAAATGAAAACAGGCTTATGAAAAGTGATGAGACAAAAGCATATTATTGGGAATTTCCAGCCGAACTTTGTGCTGGAAAGCATCTTATTTTCATCTATACAAGCATAATTGAATACCAATACGTCGGTGACACTAAGGCACCTCTTTTTAGAGTCATTGATTCGAAATTACGTCTGAAAAACGGTAGTGTATGTGAGCTTGAACCAACTCATCGAATCGTTTTTACAAATTTAGACTACAAAAAACTTTTGACCAACAGAATTCAATAATTTCAATTGAACTGCGGACGGAAGCAGGACAGTTAGTTCCGTTATCTTGAACTGGAAAGGTTATTCTAACACTACAATTCAAAAAATTTTTCCAATAAATTGGATTCTTACTATGCTAATCAAGCGACGTCTTTGCCTCATTTCTCTGGACATTATAGACAAAGGGGAAGTGGTTTTTGGCGCTTTAGCTGCAGGATTTGGACGTGTTGCACTGCCCCTAGCTCGTCGCTTCATTTTGCCAACTGCTAAAAGTATCGGGATAGAGCTCCTGAAGCAAAGTGTACCGGAGATTCTGGATGTAGTGTGTAACAAAAAATATCCTAAACAAGCAATTAAGAACAAAATTTCAAAAACTGTTAAAAAACAGACAGGAGGCTCTCGGCGAATCACTTCACGTCAGAGGCAATCAATACGAGGCAAGTCAATGAAAGTAAGCGAGAAACGCAAAAAGACCATTTCAACGCATAGAGCACCAAAAAGAAGTTGGTCGGATTTTTTTTTCGCTGAGGGGAACGATGATCGCTAATTTGTTACCATCAGAAGCAACTCACAGCTTATTGTATTAATTTGAAAAACCCTCACTACTGGTGACTCTTGATGGTAGTTTTTGTCACAAATTGGGTCCAATCTACAGCCCAAATGGACCCATGTTAGAATTTGAAGTCGCCGGTGACAGATAAAACTTGATTGATTTACAAAAATTTTTCTGGAAGTTAAAAGTAAAATTGTCCAGTCTTCGGAAGCTGATTTGAAATATGAAGCTACAGTCGCCGCTGACATTACAAAAAATAGATTCTCCCAACTTTTGCAATAATGTGTTACATTCACTATTTTCTGATTGTACTGTGTCTGCCAATGGACTAAAAATTTCAACCGCTAACGGAAATTTGGCTGACAAAAGTTTCATTGAGACCCAGTTCTCACATAATAAAGATGCAAAAATTACATGGCCTGTCAGGGCTACTCTTATTAGGAAAACCCGGGAACGCTATCAACTGCAGAAGTGAACAGAAGAAAGCTCTTGGTGAGACAGTCAGCTGCTATGGCGAAATTGCTGTAGACTTTTTCACTTGCAACACACATCTGCTAAGTGGTGTGACACTTCGAATTGCATTCAGACGCTCAATTGATGATTTTGGTATAAAGACTGATGATGCTGCGAAACAATACAAAGAAAAAATTGTCGAAGCTAATTTGTATGCGCGGAAGATGACCCTTAATGACACTGTTGTGTCCAACATAGAAAAAACATTATTGAGTAGTCCCGCCTCCCATCCTTACCTTAAAACGCTTACAAAAACGTTTCCAGCTTCAACGGGTCAAAACAGTTGGAAACAAGAAGATATATTTGCGAGGGAACCAATCCGCCGACTGGCGATCTGCTTAAATACAAATGAAACATTTCTGGGTAAAATAAAATCATCGAAAAATCAACCTAGAGCAGATTAAAGTATATCGAAATGGTTTGCCGTTGGCGGATAGTCCAATATCTATAGTTGACGACAAATGTCTTTACTTTAATACAATATCGGATCTAGCTTATATTGATAATGGACATGGAATAAGTTTGACAGATTACCCAAACCATGTCATAATGGTTTTTGATTTGACCAGTACCCAACAAGCATCTCATGACTTTATTCACCCTGAACTGACAGACTGTTCAATTTCTGTTCAGTTATAATTTTCTGTGGCCTCACCAAACAATATTAAAATTTTCATAATTGGTGAAAAAGCTAGTACAATTTTTGTTGATAGTGCAAGAAGAGTATCAAAGAATCTCATTTTGACAAACTGCAAATGAACGAAGATGATATCAATGATCTAATTCGAGGATGTGCTTTACTCAAGCATAATTTTCTGGGTGTCTTCGCTGTAAATAATCTTCCCCAAAAGTTGAAACCAAACAGTTTCCTAATTGTAAACGCAGCAACTGCAGAACGTTTTGGTAACCTTTGGTTACTATTGTGCCAGCAAGAGGAGGAGGATCAATTGTTCTTTTCTAATCCTCTCGGACAGTCTATTTCGTCATACAAAGATGTTTAACAGAAAATAATTTCTCTAGAAGAAAATGCGAAAAATTATCAGTTACTGAGGGATCAGCCGACTAAAAGTAACAACTCAAAACTTTGTGAACTTTTTTATATTCGTATTGCTCTTTATATTTTAATTCAGAAAATATTGTAAAACTGAGTGATGCTCAATTAGTTCGTTTTGCTTTTCATATGATGTATTATTCCTTCCTTGATTGCAATAAATAATTTTTTTTTCGAAATTTAATTTTTTCTTCATACACAAGGCGAAAGCTCAAGAAATCAGTATCAATATTCAGTTTTCCGTATCCGCTAACAAAAATATCCATAATTGACAAAAAGCACCATAATGAGAACCAGACAAAATGTTTTCAACTCTTCGGATAGTTTCACTATTAACAAAAACAGTTTGAACTTGTTTCGATGGAGGACGGGTGTTGTAGATAGTCTTTTGAGCAACTACTGGCATCTTCGCATAGAGTTTTTGATTCATAATCACTTGTTTTGCTTTGATGTTTTTCACATTATTGTGGTAGGCAAAATCTGGCAGTTGTTTGCGTACTGTTTGTGAGTCAACTTTATCTGCGTAGCTGTTGAACTCAACCGCCAATTTGAGCTTTGTAAAAACGTCTCCATTAGTCTCCAAAGTTGTTGCAGTCGAAAATAAGAATTTGAAGGTTGTAAAAATTTAAGGCACAGGTAAAATTCTGGTTTCGTTTCAAAGTTTCGTTTTCGAAAGTAGTTGTATCATTCAAAACGTGATAATGGTTAGTTACTAAACCGCAAAACTCAGAGTCAAAATGGGGACACACTGCATAAACATTTATGTTAGAAAGGGTAGGTTTCTCTTCGACAATCAGAAACTTGAACTGTTTTTGAAATTGTTTAAAGTAATTTGGTGGGCAATCGTACATCACCTCAATCATTTTTGTTGCTGGTGTTGGTCTTCGAATTTTCTTCTGACTTTTGTTGGAATCGTGGTTTTTTTGCTGGAGGTGGTTTCGTTGATTCCTCTTCGGTGAACTGAGAGCGTATATCTGCTGACTTTAAAATCAAGTTCTCAAATTCTTGAACATTTAGAGAAACTCTCTGCTGAAAATCGTAATCGCTTTCCGCTTTCTTGAACAATTTTAGAAACACATAGTTGCCCCCGTCCTTTCATACGTTTTCACAGTTGCTCTGATTGAGCGCTTATCAGTTTTTTAAGTGTCGAAATAACAATCGCCAAAATCTGTGTCTTTAGTGGAAGTGAAAAGCATGGCGCAACCAAACTTTATCTCTTTCAAATAAAGTTGTGAGCGCTCCAACTCAATGGCGGCGGCAAGGGAGGATTACAAATGTGACATCAAACACACAATTAAAAACAAATGATTGGTGAATACAGTCTGAAGTACGCCTACGGCGTACTTGAGTCTGTTCATTACGATTTTATGGCAAATATATGTTGCACGAATGTGATATTTTGAACAATTTCACAAGTGTAAAGCGCTCAGATAAACTAGGAAATTAGAAACAGATGCGACCTCAGATAATAAACTTTCATGTTGAACACCATTTCAAAGTCATAAAGCAATCTCATACACTGCAAACTAAAAGCACATGTGATCTCAGATAAGAAACTACACATTGAACACAAAATATAACAGCAGTTAATTGAAAACAGATGTAACCCTAGATAACAATCTTTGGTACGCTCAAGTTAAAATTGTGTTTGTATGTGGCCTGAAATTTAAAAACAGATGTGACCCCCTAGCTTACGTGAAACTATTGAAAATTGGTACACAGAAACCCTGAGCTATAAATCGGCGGTATTCATAAACGTATTGAGTCAAATTGCTGTTTGTTTCCAGCAACAAATTCGAATCTGTTTAAGTGAATTCATTTAACACTTAACTTTTAAAACGTTGGTTAAAATTCTCGCAGAGTCCGAGGCTTCTTGGGAAAGAACATTAGTTGATCAGATAGTTTATGAAAAATTTGTGGTTCTCATTCAACAACAAAAACAAGACAATGTGTGGCACGCTTACCATCACTGTCTTCTTCCAAAGCTTCTTATAAATGCAATGTTATCACTTCTGGTGGCCACCTACCTAAAAACGTGCTGCCAGCAGTTCAGGATTGTAATATGGACACATTACCTGATGAAATCAAACGTTTTTCCTACCAGTATGACTGTGACTGCGTACCTTTGTTTGAAAATCGACTCGGAGCTTATCAAGCTTGTGATGATCTTGGCAATTTGTGGGGGATCAAAACTTCACCGTCCTCACCAGACAGTGAGACAACACTAGCTAGTCTACCCACAAAACCAGCAGTTGACACAAGTCCAACTGTTAAGCTGACACCTAGCTCATCTCTCTTCGCTGGAATTCACAACAACAACCCTCCAAACAATTTCGATAAATTTGACGAGAACGTTCTGTCCAGAACAACTTTTCAAACGCCAAAGCGAGAGGCTCTGAGCAACAGTTTTCAAACACCCACTTGTTCAGAGACTCCAAACGCTAGCGGTGCACCAAAAAAAGGACGACCCGAAAATTCTTTGATGGAGTTATTCGATTAAACTAACTTAATTAAAACTTGAAATTTTGAGATGTTAGGTTGTGCGTGTGTGTGTGTGTGTGTGTGTGTGTGTGTGTGTGTGTGGGTTATGCAAGTTACTTCGTTTTTTTGAAATTGTAATACAACTTTTTTATGTTCCTTTTGTGTTTCTATTCAAAATTTAGACAAAAACATAATTCAAGTAAGTGATCATGTTCGGACTTGTTCAGGGAATATTTTCACTTTCCCCTATGACGCAATCACAGATATTATTTTCCTTGCAGGCATTCATGTACTGCAATCACCATGAAATTATTATTTTTTGCGGTTATAATCCACAATTAGACTTCCGATTCAATAAAATTTCTAAACATCTGTTTGCTAAGCCTAAAGTTATATGGAATTAACAAATTTTCTGTTTTGCAAAATGTGTGCGCTTTTGAGGAAGTGGAAGTGGTTTTTGGCGCTTTAGCTGCAGGAATTGGACGTGTTGCACTGCCCCTAGCTCGTCGCTTCATTTTGCCAACAGCTAAAAGTATCGGGATAGAGCTCCTGAAGCAAAGTGTACCGGAGATTCTGGATGTAGTGTGTAACAAAAAATATCCTAAACAAGCAATTAAGAACAAAATTTCAAAAACTGTTAAAAAACAGACAGGAGGCTCTCGGCGAATCACTTCACGTCAGAGGCAATCAATACGAGGCAAGTCAATGAAAGTAAGCGAGAAACGCAAAAAGACCATTTCAACGCATAGAGCACCAAAAAGAAGTTGGTCGGATTTTTTTTTCGCTGAGGGGAACGATGATCGCTAATTTGTTACCATCAGAAGCAACTCACAGCTTATTGTATTAATTTGAAAAACCCTCACCACTGGTGACTCTTGATGGTAGTTTTTGTCACAAATTGGGTCCAATCTACAGCCCAAATGGACCCATGTTAGAATTTGAAGTCGCCGGTGACAGATAAAACTTGATTGATTTACAAAAATTTTTCTGGAAGTTAAAAGTAAAATTGTCCAGTCTTCGGAAGCTGATTTGAAATATGAAGCTACAGTCGCCGCTGACATTACAAAAAATAGATTCTCCCAACTTTTGCAATAATGTGTTACATTCACTATTTTCTGATTGTACTGTGTCTGCCAATGGACTAAAAATTTCAACCGCTAACGGAAATTTGGCTGACAAAAGTTTCATTGAGACCCAGTTCTCACATAATAAAGATGCAAAAATTACATGGCCTGTCAGGGCTACTCTTATTAGGAAAACCCGGGAACGCTATCAACTGCAGAAGTGAACAGAAGAAAGCTCTTGGTGAGACAGTCAGCTGCTATGGCGAAATTGCTGTAGACTTTTTCACTTGCAACACACATCTGCTAAGTGGTGTGACACTTCGAATTGCATTCAGACGCTCAATTGATGATTTTGGTATAAAGACTGATGATGCTGCGAAACAATACAAAGTAAAAATTGTCGAAGCTAATTTGTATGTGCGGAAGATGACCCTTAATGACACTGTTGTGTCCAACATAGAAAAAACATTATTGAGTAGTCCCGCCTCCCATCCTTACCTTAAAACGCTCACAAAAACGTTTCCAGCTTCAACGGGTCAAAACAGTTGGAAACAAGAAGATATATTTGCGAGGGAACCAATCCGCCGACTGGCGATCTGCTTAAATACAAATGAAACTTTTCTGGGTAAAATAAAATCATCGAAAAATCAAACTAGAGCAGATTAAAGTATATCGAAATGGTTTGCCGGTGGCGGATAGTCCAATATCTATAGTTGACGACAAATGTCTTTACTTTAATACAATATCGGATCTAGCTTATATTGATAATGGACATGGAATAAGTTTGACAGATTACCCAAACCATGTCATAATGGTTTTTGATTTGACCAGTACCCAACAAGCATCTCATGACTTTATTCACCCTGAACTGACAGACTGTTCAATTTCTGTTCAGTTATAATTTTCTTTGGCCTCACCAAACAATATTAAAATTTTCATAATTGGTGAAAAAGCTAGTACAATTTTTGTTGATAGTGCAAGAAGAGTATCAAAGAATCACATTTTGACAAACTGCAAATGAACGAAGATGATATCAATGATCTAATTCAAGGATGTGCTTTACTCAAGCATAATTTTCTGGGTGTCTTCGCTGTAAATAATCTTCCCCAAAAGTTGAAACCAAACAGTTTCCTAATTGTAAACGCAGCAACTGCTGAACGTTTTGGTAACCTTTGGTTACTATTGTGCCAGCAAGAGGAGGATGATCAATTGTTCTTTTCTAATCCTCTCGGACAGTCTATTTCGTCATACAAAGATGTTTAACAGAGAATAATTTCTCTAGAAGAAAATGCGAAAAATTATCAGTTACTGAGGGATCAGCCGACTAAAAGTAACAACTCAAAACTTTGTGAACTTTTTTATATTCATATTGCTCATTATATTTTAATTCACAAAATATTGTAAAACTGAGTGATGCTCAATTAGTTCGTTTTGCTTTTCATATGATGTATTATTCCTTCCTTGATTGCAATAAATAATTTTTTTTTCAAAATTTAATTTTTCTTCATACACAAGGCGAAAGCTCAAGAAATCAGTATCAATATTCAGTTTTCCGTATCCGCTAACAAAAATATCCATAATTGACAAAAAGCACCATAATGAGAACCAGACAAAATGTTTTCAACTCTTCGGATAGTTTCACTATTAACACAAACAGTTTGAACTTGTTTCGATGGAGGACGGGTGTTGTAGATAGTCTTTTGAGCAACTACTGGCATCTTCGCATAGGGTTTTTGATTCATAATCACTTGTTTTGCTTTGATGTTTTTCACATTATTGTGGTAGGCAAAATCTGGCAGTTGTTTGCGTACTGTCTGTGAGTCAACTTTATCTGCGTAGCTGTTGAACTCAACCGCCAATTTGAGCTTTGTAAAAACGTCTCCATTAGTCTCCAAAGTTGTTGCAGTCGACAATAAGAATTTGAAGGTTGTAAAAATTGAAGGCACAGGTAAAATTCTGTTTTCTTTTCAAAGTTTCCTTTTCGAAAGTAGTTGTATCAAGCAAAACGTGATAATGGTTAGTTACTAAACCGCAAAACTCAGAGTCAAAATGGGCACACACTGCATAAACATTTATGTTAGAAAGGGTAGGTCTTCGACAATCAGAAACTTGAACTGCTTTTGAAATTGTTTAAAGTAATTTGGTGGGCAATCGTACATCACCTCAATCATTTTTGTTGCTGGTGTTGGTCTTCGAATTTTCTTCTGACTTTTGTTGGAATCATGGTTTTTTTGCTGGAGGTGGTTTTGTTGATTCTTCTTCGGTGAACTGAGAGCTTATATCTGCTGACTTTAAAATCAAGTTCTCAAATTCTTGAACCGTTAGAGAAACTCTCTGCTGAAAATCGTAATCGCTTTCCGCTTTCTTGAACAATTTTAGAAACACATAGTTGCCCCCGTCCTTTCATACGTTTTCACAGTTGCTCTGATTGAGCGCCTATCAGTTTTTGAAGTGTCGAAATAACAATCGCCAAAATCTGTGTCTTTAGTGGAAGTGAAAAGCATGGCGCAACCAAACTTTATCTCTTTCAAATAAAGTTGTGAGCGCTCCAACTCAATGGCGGCGGCAAGGGAGGATTACAAATGTGACATCAAACACACAATTAAAAACAAATGATTGGTGAATACAGTCTGAAGTACGCCTACGGCGTACTTGAGTCTGTTCATTACCATTTTTATGGCAAATATATGTTGCACGAATGTGATATTTTGAACAATTTTACAAGCGTAAAGCGCTCAGATAAACTAGGAAATTAGAAACAGATGCGACCTCAGATAATAAACTTACATGTTGAACACCATTTCAAAGTCATAAAGCAATCTCATACACTGCAAACTAAAAGCACATGTGATCTCAGATAAGAAACTACACATTGAACACAAAATATAACAACAGTTAATTGAAAACAGATGTAACCCTAGATAACAATCTTTGGTACGCTCAAGTTAAAATTGTGTGTGTATGTGGCCTGAAATTTAAAAACAGATGTGACCCCCTAGCTTACGTGAAACTATTGAAAATTGGTACACAGAAACCCTGAGCTATAAATCGGCGGTATTCATAAACGTATTGAGTCAAATTGCAGTTTGTTTCCAGCAACAAATTCGAATCTGTTTAAGTGAATTCATTTAACACTTAACTTTTAAAACGTTGGTTAAAATTCTCGCAGAGTCCGAGGCTTCTTGGGAAAGAACATTAGTTGATCAGATAGTTTATGAAAAATTTGTGGTTCTCATTCAACAACAAAAACAAGACGATGTGTGGCACGCTTACCATCACTGTCTTCTTCCAAAGCTTCTTAAAAATTCACTGTTATCACTTCTGGTGGCCACCTACCTAAAAACGTGCTGCCAGCAGTTCAGGATTGTAATATGGACACATTACCTGATGAAATCAAACGTTTTTCCTACCAGTATGACTGTGACTGCGTACCTTTGTTTGAAAATCGACTCGGAGCTTATCAAGCTTGTAATGATCTTGGCAATTTGTGGGGGATCAAAACTTCACCGTCCTCACCAGACAGTGAGACAACACTAGCTAGTCTACCCACAAAACCAGCAGTTGACACAAGTCCAACTGTTAAGCTGACACCTAGCCCATCTCTCTTCGCTGGAATTCACAACAACAACAACCCTCCAAACAATTTCGATAAATTTGACGAGAACGTTCTGTCCGGAACAACTTTTCAAACGCCAAAGCGAGAGGCTCTGAGCAACAGTTTTCAAACACCCACTTGTTCAGAGACTCCAAACGCTAGCGGTGCACCAAAAAAACGACGACCAGAAAATTCTTTGATGGAGTTATTCGATTAAACTAACTTAATTAAAGCTTGAAATTTTGAGATGTTAGGTTGTGCGTGTGTGTGTGTGTGTGTGTGTGTGTGTGGGTTATGCAAGTTACTTCGTTTTTTTGAAATTGTAATACAACTTTTTTTATGTCCCTTTTGTGTTTCTATTCAAAATTTAGACAAAAACATAATTCAAGTAAGTGATCATGTTCGGACTTGTTCAGGGAATATTTTCACTTTCCCCTATGACGCAATCACAGATATTATTTTCCTTGCAGGCATTCATGTACTGCAATCACCATGAAATTATTACTTTTTGCGGTTATAATCCACAATTAGACTTCCGATTCAATAAAATTTCTAAACATCTGTTTGCTGAGCCTAAAGTTATATGGAATTAACACATTTTCTGTTTTGCAAAATGTGTGCGCTTTTTGGCTCATAAGACCTGTTGACATTATGCCAAACAGTAGCTGCATATAAACTCTGAAATCAATTCATAAATTGAAAACTTATCGAAAATTGTAATTCATCAGAGATAGAATTCGGGAAAATGCACTTTAAAACCCGAATGATGCCATTAGGCTCAGTTAAAAAAAATTAACGTCCTCTATCAGCACCTTCTAGCTTTGGGCTCTCGTTCAACAGGGTAAAAAACTAGTTTTGTAAAAAAATTGAAAAAAAAATGAAATGTTTTTTTTTGATAGATGACCTCTGACCTTTGACCCCAAAAATGAGGGCTTCAGAAAACACATGGGATGAAACTGATGGTGCAGAGGTCCTCAACATGCTGTGTCCTACAAAACATCTCATTGCGCTCGTCAAGTTTAACTTAACCGTTACGGAGATAATTAGCTGCTAATTAACGGCTAATTAGTGACTAATTAACATAATTGCTAATTAATGAAAAAAACGTTGGAGTTTTTTTCACAGCAATGTCTTTGCGGGAACAAGCTAGATGTTTTTGGTCATAAGCATCATGGCTGAAAAATGGCTCCTTCACCGATTGCCAAAACATCTGGTTATCAATGTCACATTAACATCTCGCATTAGTTAGCATATGAAGTACCCTAAAAAGATGTTAGATAGCATTTCTTTGCATTTTTGCACATTTTGGGGCCACGGCATCATTTGCTCTCATAACACCTGTCATCCAAAAAGACTGCAGAAAAGGACACATGTTTCTGTCATCTAATTGTCATTTAATGATATTGATTTATGATGATTGGCAGAAAAAAAAATTTTCTGTATATGTTAGAGCAATTTTTTAGTGCGGTCCTATGTTTTTCGGCCCGGGGAGCAATTTCGCTCAGCACACTTGACATTGTCGGACAACTCTAACCACCCGTTTTCTAAGAGGTCTAAAATGTTTTTTTTTGAAAAACTTAAAAGAAAGTAACTTGTTATTCCGCTTTTTGAAATGCATTCTTTTAGGTGATTCACAAAAACAACACTCGGTATGACCCCTCTGAGGGTCTACTAGCACATAGTTTAGAAATCGCAAAGTGTTTTACATCTTTATTGCATTTATATTCAATAAAAATTCGATCAAAACTTTCCCGCCAATTTCAACCAATAAAATTTGACGCATTCAAATATTTGCATTTGGCGCCCGCCAAACTACGTTGTTATACAGAATGCCGTTCATGCTACGCTCTTCGTAGCGAATGCAATTACCACAAAGTCCAATACCAGTTTTCCGAATCATTCAATTCTTTCCTAAATTTAATTCAAGTTGTTATATTTAAGTTGTTAAATTATTATATTCTATCGTCAAGATTTTGCTTCTCCGTATTGTGACTCTGTGCTTAGCACTAGAGGAAATTGTTCTCGCCATGAAACAAAATTTCATCCAGATGAAATGAGATTACCAACTTATCACTGTTTTTTGTGTGAGTTTACATCTCGAAAAATGTCTGAACTGGATCAACACATGCGAACTGAACATTCAAGGTTCACAAACTGTTGTCGGGCTTGCCACCTCGGATTCAACAGTTCGCACCTCTATGCCAAACATGCAAGGTCAGTTCATTCAATTACAGTCTTTGGTACTGAGTTTCAACCTACTCAACCCCCGATCAGTCAGCTTTTAATGGCAGTCTGCAGTCCTACTCAATAGAACCCACGGATGACGAAATGGTGATATCAAGAGACCTCCAAGCGTTCATGAAGTTCAAACAGGAACAAATTCAGGAGCTAATTGATCAAAAATTTTCAGCGGGCCCGCAAAAAGTTCAATTCTCAGCAGAACTGCAACTTCTCAAACAATTTCGTGAGCCTGATGAAGACGACGAAGATATCACCATCTTTGCTAACTCTCTGATGACTCCTGTGTACTCCGAAGGGCTCTCAAATGACAGTTTTGTAGAAATGGTGGAAAAAATGCTCACTGTGTTGTTCAGTTTTGCCTCTTCTGGAGTGGATGGTTGCTTGAAAAATTTCTTCGCGTCAATATCAAGTTGGCCAAGAACAGACCGGCCAGCGGCTCTTCCTATATCGACTTACATGCAACATTTACAAAAATGCAACTCTCTCATCAACATACGGAACCATACAGACATCAACTGCTTCATTTACAGCATTGTCGCAGCTTCCTATCTAAAGCACAACGATTCTGAGGGAGAAGAAGACCGAAATGACTCTTTAAAGCTAACATCCCCCGAGTTCTATCAAAACATTCAGCCTGCTGGTGAGTTTGAAATGCCTGTGGGTTTCAATGACATCGATAAATCAAAACACTTAACGACGTAGAGGTTAATGTTTTTGGATTTGAAAACCGAGATTTGTCTCCATTGCGAGTGTCCAAGTAGTCTACTTCAAGTCTCCCTCTTGACATACGTCTTCTTTATGGGAGTGAAAAACACCACTACGTTCTTATTAGGGACTTAACAAGGTTATTATGTTTCATCAAGAACATAAAGTTCAGATCAACACTTCACCTCTGCCGGAACTGTCTTTACTTGTGTCACAAAGATGTTAAACAATTTAAAGATCAGGTTGAAGTTTGCGGTAACAATCCACCAGATGTTATTCGCACGCCAACAACCAGCAACAATTTATACAAATTCAATAATTGGTCTGCAACCTGGTTTGCTCCGCTGGTTATCTATCTCGATTTCGAATCCATTCTCAAGCCCGTAGCGTCCTGCCCAGGTAGTTCAGAGAGTGCATCAACCCGATCAATTGAAATACATGAACCATGTGGATTTGCGATAGCAGTCATGAAGCATGGTAATTGGCAGCCATTTCAGTCCATTTTCAGTCATTTGGACAGCTCAGTCAATTGTATGCAAAATTTTGTACAAATGATTCACAAGCTTGCTAAAAATATACAAGCTTGCAAGTACCCGTTCTATCGCGGTGACCGCTCAACTCTTCAGAAGAGAGAAACAAAAAATTGTTGGATTTGCGAGAGTGAGTTTCTGGTGAACGAGGAAAAGGACTTAGCTCATTGTCAATATACCGGCAACTTTCTTGGATGGTCTCATACTCAATGCGACAGAGCGAGGAGAAATTCCAATTTCATTCCCGTTATTGGGCATAATATCCAAAATTATGACCTGCATCACATCTGTTTAAGTCTTCAGGAATGCGAACCCACTACAACAATCAAGGTGATACCATCCAATGATGAGAAACATATAACAATAGTGTTAGGAGTGAAAGTGGGCTCTTTCGAGACGGCTCGCAAAAAACTTGTTTCTATTTGTGAGTACTCGAGGTTTGTAGACTCTACTACATATTGTTCAGTGGATCGTTAGAAAAATTGGTTGAAACGCTGCCCGATTCGGAATTTGCTATAATGGAGTCCATGTTCGACGATATTCCCCACTCAGAACATCATCTTCTCAAACAGAAAGGGTATTACCCTTACTCCTACATGAGCGAAGTGTTTGCGCCCGTGAAGTGTTAGATGCCTGGCTAAGCGAATTCCAAATCGACATGAAAGAGCGGTTCAATATACCCCAGGCAATGTTTCCAAATTGCTGCAGACAATATATGACAAGAAGCATTATGTTTTGCCATTCAAGTTACTACAGCTATACGTTCAACTTGGAATGCGCAAGACTAAGCTGCACCGCGCTACAATTCAATCAAGAACAATGGCTGGAACCCTACATTACTCTTAACAGTAATATGCGCAAGAGTGCAACAAATAATTTCCAGCAAAACTACTACAAACTAATGAATATTTAGGTGTATGAGAAAACCATAGAATCCAAAAGGCGCCGGTTGAAAGTAGAAATAACTCACAATGCTGAAAGAGCCGAAAAAGTAGTGTCCAGTGTCCAAATTCGAGTTCGAAAGATTCAATTTCTTTTGGAAAACATGGCGGCAATGTGCTCGAAGCCGAAAATAAAAAACTGGAACACACCAACTGTTGTTGGCGCGAGCGTCCTCGAACTAGCCAATTTTTACATGTACAGATTCCCTTATTATTTTATGCGGGTTAATTTCTCCTGTCGAAAGCTCTACTCAGATACGGACAGTCTGCTTTACAAGGTGGAGGCAGACGATCTATATTACGAACTGGAGAACTTTCTTGGATGGGCTCATACTCAATGCGACAGAGCGAGGAGAAATTCCAATTTAATTTCCGTTATTGGGCATAATATTCAAAATTATGACCTGCATCACATCTGTTTAAGTACTCAAGAATGCGAACGCACTAGAACAGTCAAGGTGATGCAATCCACTGATGAGAAATATAAAACAATAGTGTTAGGAGTGAAAGTGGGCTCTTTCGAGACGGCTCACAAAAACCTTGTATCTATTTGTAAGTACTTGCGGTTTGTAGACAAATCATTCAGTGGATCGTTAGAAAAATTGGTTGAAACGCTGTCCGATTCGGTATTTGCTGTAATGGAGTCCATGTTTGCCGATATTCCCCACTCAGAACATCATCTTCTCAAACAGAAAGGTTATTACCCTTACTCCTACATGAACGACATATCAAAGTTTGCAGATCAAGAGTTGCCTCCACTTGAGATGTGGAAGAACATTTTGGATAAAGGGAAAATATCAATCAGCAGCCAGGAATTGGAAAAAGCAAAACATATGTGGGAGATATTTGAATGTAGAACTATGCAGGATTATAACGATTGATATCGGAGCCTGGATGTTGCGTTGCTTGCGTGCTGCTCAGAGTACCGTCGAAAGCTGAGCTACCAAACCTACAGGTTAGATGTAGCCCAATTATTTACAGCACTAAGTATGGCAAAGGACGCTGCAATGAGAATTACCAAAGCACGTGTGGAGTTAATGACGGAACCGGAACACCTACACATGATCGAGCCATCAGTGAGGGGCGGCATGACTTCAGTATTTGAGACGCGATACTTCAAAGCAAATAATCGATAATTGCCATGGTTCAAACCTGAAGAGCCATCTACGTTTGGATTTAGCGTAGACGCTAACAATTTATACGGCGGTGTAATGTGAAAAGAGTTTCTCCCCATAGGCAAATTTCGATTCGCAAATGAAGTATCGATAGGTGAAATACTGAATATGCCAACAAATTCGACCATTGGGTACTTCGTTGAAGTGGACCTTGAATACCCGGCAAACATGGACGACTAACATAAAGATTATCCCCTTGCGCCCGTGAAGTGTTAGATGCCTGGCTAAGCGAATTCCAAATCGTCAAAAAAGAGCGGTTCAATATACCCCAGGCAAAGGTTTCCAAACTGCTGCAGACAATATATGACAAGAACCATTATGTTTTGCATTTCAAGTTACTACAGCTATACGTTCAACTTGGAATGCGCAATACTAAGCTGCACCGCGCGCTACAATTCAATCAAGAACAACGGCTGGAACCCTACGTTACTCTTAACAGTAGTGGAGGCAGACGATCTATATTACGAACTGGAAAAGCAAACCCAGTATGTCAAAAATGAGCTCGACTTTTCCTCTTACCCTGATGGTCATGCACTCTATAATGATACACATAAGTGCAAAGTCTTGATGTTTAAAGACGAATTTAGTGGGAACAATATTTCGGAATTCATCTGCCTCAAACCCAAAATGTATTCTATAAATTCTAAGGCTTAGTATTATTATTTTTTTTCAAGCAAAAAACTAACACTGTAACCTCTAGACAAAACTGTTAAATTTCAAGTTAATAAAGTTTACCTCTTTCAGGTTGTCGTAACCCGTCAGCAAAAGGCGTCAACAAAGCGGCGCAAAGACTGCTGGCCCATGAATTGTATAAAGAAACGCTGTTATCGTCAAAACAAATACCAGCACTTAACACAAGACTAACCTCGGAAAATCATGTCTTGAAAACAGTAACAGCTAATAAAGTTTCAGTCTCTGCTTTTGATACTAAGCGAAACATCTGTTCAGACGGTTTATCAACCCTTCCATTCGGGCATTGTTAATTACAATCATATGTAGAGAGCGACGAGGATAGAGATTCACTAAGTTGGTTCGATCCCAATCAATCGGACATTCAAATAAGTTGGAATTTTAGCGAAGACAATCTAAGCGAACTGTTCAAGGACAGCCGAGTTGATTGGGACTTTTAGAGTAACGCATTACCACACCCTGCTAAAAGAATGCGCAAGTACTGCAGTGAGAGATTAAATCAAGTACTGGTCAAGGCCAGTAATTATTCGCCGCCCAATCCTGGACTGATTAAGGCAAACAATATCAGAGACGAAGACATCCCCGATGACCAAATAGTTGATTTTGATAGAGCTAGAAGCTCAGAAGAAGAGCAAAGTGTTTGCACTCTGATTGATAATGAAGCCAGTGAAGGAGCGGCGAACAGTAGTTTCAACGTAAAACTCCATTTCTAATGTTTTTATACAGAATTTACTATGTGTTGATTTCAGTTTAAATAGAGTTGATTTTGTTTGGTGTGCTCCTTTCAATTTGAATGGTTTTGATTGGGATTTTAATAAGAGTTCAATTTATACGAAACTAGTTTTAGCCTATGTTCACTAAACGGACGGCCAAAGAATAGAGTGGCGGCTATACATGTATTTCCTCGCTCAGGTTTACACCCTATTATCCAATGGATAAGGATCATTCCATATTTTCCCCATGCAAATCTATACCCTATTATCATGCATGGGATTTATACCCTATCAATCCCATGGCATGATAACCCCCACCCCTTTCCTAGCTAAATGGATACTACTCACGTTGTCAAATATCGAACTCGAAAAGTAAGCTTGTGCAGTTTCATGAAAAGCGGTTTTCAGTCTAGTCAAGGACTTGTTCAATTGATTCGAGGGACTATGTAAGACTGTCATAATCCTAGAAGGTTCTGAAGCAGAGCTAATTTTTGATCTAGGTTGTCCACAAAAAAGTACTGAACACGATGTCAAATTTCGAGCTCGAAAAGTAAGCTTGTGCAGTTTCATGGAAAACGGTTTTCAGTCTAGTGAAGGACTTGTTAGTCGAGTCGAGGGCCTATGTAGGAGTGTCATAACCCTAGTAGGTCTTGAAGCAGAGTTAATTTTTGATCTAGGTTGTCTACAACAAAAGCACTTAACACGTTGTCAAATTTCGAGCTCGAAAAAAAGCTTATGCAGTTTCATGAAAACCGGTTTTCAGTCTAGTCAAGGACTTGTTCATTGAATCGAGGGCCTATGTAGGAGTGTCATAATCCTAGTAGGTTATGAAGCACAGTTAATTTTTGATCTAGTTTGTCTATAAAAAAAGTACTTAACACGTTGTGAAATTAGGAGCTCGAAAACTAAGCTTGTGCAGTTTAATGAAAAACGGTTTTCAGTCTAGTCAAGGACATGTTCAATTGAATCGCGGGCCTATGTAGGAGTGTCAAAACCCTAGTAGGTTCTGAAACAGAGCTAATTTTTGATCTAGATTGTCTACAAAAAAGTACTCAACACGTTGCCAAATTTCGAGCTCGAAAAGTAAGCTTGTGCAGTTTCATGAAAAGCGGTTTTCAGTCTAGTCAAGGACTTGTTCAATTAAATCGAGGGCCTCTGTTGGAGTGTCATAATCCTAGTTGGTTCTGAAGCAGAGCTAATTTTTGATCTAGGTTGCCTAAAGAAGTATTTAACACGTTGTCAATCTTTGAGCTCGAAAAGTAAGCTTGTGCAGTTTCATTAAAAGTGACTTTCAGTATAGTCAAGGACTTGTTCAATTGTTTCGAGGGCCTATGTTGGATTGTCATAACCCTAGTAGGTTTTGAAGCAGAGCTAATTTTTGATCTAGGTTGTCTACAACAAAAGCAATTAACACGTTGTCAAATTTCGAGCTCGAAAAAAGCTTATGCAGTTTCATGAAAAGCGGTTTCCAGTCTAGTCAAGGACTTGTTCAATTGAATCGAGGTCCTATGCAGGAGTGTCATAATCCTAGTAGGTTATGAAGCAGAGTTAATTTTTGATCTAGGTTGTCTACAAAAAAAGTACTTAACACGTTGTCAAATTTCGAGCTCGGAAATTAAGCTTGCGCAGTTTAATGAAAAAAGGTTTTCAGTCTAGTCAACGACTTGTTCAATTGAATCGAGGGCCTATGTAGGAGTGTCAAAATCCTAGCAGGTTCTGCAGCAGAACTAAATCTTGATCTAGGTTGTCTACAACAAAAGCAATTAACACGTTGTCAAATTTCGAGCTCGAAAAAAGCTTATGCAGTTTCATGAAAAGCGGTTTCCAGTCTAGTCAAGGACTTGTTCAATTGAATCGAGGGCCTATGTAGGAGTGTCATAATCCTGGTAGGTTATGAAGCAGCATTAATTTTTGATCTAGGTTGTCTTCAAAAAAAAGTACTTAACACGTTGTCAAATTTCGAGCTCGAAAAGTAAGCTTGTGCAGTTTAATGAAAAGCGGTTTTCAGTCTAGTCAAGGACTTGTTCAATTGAATCGGGGGCCTCTGTAGGAGTGTCATAAAACTAGTTGGTTCTGAAGCAGAGCTAATTCTTGATCCAGGTTGTCTAAAAAAGTACTTAACCCGTTGTCAATCTTTGAGCTCGAAAAGTAAGGTGGTGCAGTTTCATTAAAAGCGGTTATCAGTATAGTCAAGGACTTGTTCAATTGATTCGAGGGCCTATGTAGGAGTGTCATAATCCTAGTAGGTTCTGAAGCAGATCTAATTTTGGATCTAGGTTGTCTACAAAAAAAAGTACGTAACACGTTGTAAAATTTCGAGCTCGAAAAATAAGCTTGTGCAGTTTCATGAAAAGCAGTTTTCAGTATAGTCAAGGACTTGTTCAATTGAATCGAGGGCCTATGTAGGAGTGTCATAATCCTAGTAGGTTCTGAAGTGGAGCTAATTTATGATCTAGGTCGTCTACAAAAAGAGTACTTAACACGTTGTCAAATTTCGATTTCGAAAGTAAGCTTGTGCACTTTCATGAAAAACGGTTTTCAGTCTAGTCAGGGACTTGTTCAATTGAATCGAGGGCCTATGTAGGAGTGTCATAATCCTAGTAGGTTCTGAGGCAGAGCTAATTTTTGATCTAGATTGTTTTCAAAAAAGTACTTAACACGTTGTCAAATTTCGAGCTTGTAAAGTAAGCTTATGCAGTTTAATGAAAAGCGGTTTTCAGTCTAGTCGCGAACTTGTTCAATTCAATCGGGGGCCTAATTAGGAGTGTCATAATATTAGCAGGTCTGAAGCACAGCTAATTTTTGATCTAGGTTGTCTTCAAAAAAAGTACTTAACACGTTGCCAAATTTCGAGCTCGAAAAGTAGGCTTGTGCAGTTTAATGAAAAACGGTTATCAGTCTAGTCAAGGACTTGTTCAATTGAATCGAAGGCCTATGTAGGAGTGTCATAAACCTAGTAGGTTCTGAAGTGGAGCTAATTTATGATCTAGGTCGTCTACAAAAAGAGTACTTAACACGTTGTCAAATTTCGATTTCGAAAGTAAGCTTGTGCACTTTCATGAAAAACGGTTTTCAGTCTAGTCAGGGACTTGTTCAATTCAATCGAGGGCCTATGTAGGAGTGTCATAATATTAGCAGTTCTGAAGCAGAGCTAATTTTTGATCTAGGTTGTCTCCAAAAAAAGTACTTAACACGTTGCCAAATTTCGAGCTCGAAAAGTAGGCTTGTGCAGTTTAATGAAAAACGGTTATCAGTCTAGTCAAGGACTTGTTCAATTGAATCGAGGGCCTATGTAGGAGTGTCATAATCCTAGTAAGTTCTGAAGTGGAGCTAATTTATGATCTAGGTCGTCTACAAAAAGAGTACCTAACACGTTGTCAAATTTCGATTTCGAAAGTAAGCTTGTGCACTTTCATGAAAAACGGTTTTCAGTCTAGTCAGGGACTTGTTCAATTGAATCGAGGGCCTATGTAGGAGTGTCATAATCCTAGTAGGTTCTGAGGCAGAGCTAATTTTTGATCTAGATTGTTTACAAAAAAGTACTAAACACGATGTCAATTTTCGAGCTCGAAAAGTAGGCTTGTGCAGTTTAATGAAAAACGGTTATCAGTCTAGTCAAGGACTTGTTCAATTGAATCGAGGGCCTATGTAGGAGTGTCATAATCCTAGTAGGTTCTGAAGTGGAGCTAATTTATGATCTAGGTCGTCTACAAAAAGAGTACTTAACACGTTGTCAAATTTCGATTTCGAAAGTAAGCTTGTGCACTTTCATGAAAAACGGTTTTCAGTCTAGTCAGGGACTTGTTCAATTGAATCGAGGGCCTATGTAGGAGTGTCATAATCCTAGTAGGTTCTGAGGCAGAGCTAATTTTTGATCTAGATTGTTTACAAAAAAGTACTAAACACGATGTCAATTTTCGAGCTCGAAAAGTAGGCTTGTGCAGTTTAATGAAAAACAGTTATCAGTCTAATCAAGGACTTGTTCAATTGAATCGAGGGCCTATGTAGGAGTGTCATAACCCTAGTATGTTCTGAAGCAGAGCTAATTTTTGATCTAGGTTGTCTACAACAAAAGCACTTAACACGTTGTCAAATTTCGAGCTCGAAAAAAGCTTATGCAGTTTCATGAAAAGCGGTTTTCAGTCTACTCAAGGACTTGTTCAACTGAATCGAGGGCCTATGTAGGAGTGTCATAATCCTAGTAGGTTATGAAGCAGCATTAATTTTTGACCTAGGTTGTCTTCAAAAAAAAGTACTTAACACGTTGTCAAATTTCGAGCTCGAAAAGTAAGCTTGTGCAGTTTAATGAAAAGCGGTTTTCAGTCTAGTCAAGGACTTGTTCAATGGAATCGAGGGCCTATGTAGGAGTGTCATAATCCTAGTAGGATATGAAGCAGAGTTAATTTTTGATCTAGTTTTTCTACAAAAAAAGTACTTAACACGTTGCCAAATTTCGAGCTAGAAAATATAGCTTGTGCAGTTTCATGAAAAGCGGTTTTCAGTCTAGTCAAGGACTTGTTCAATTGAATCGGGGGCCTCTGTAGGAGTGTCATAATCCTAGTTGGTTCTGAAGCAGAGCTAATTCATGATCCAGGTTGTCTAAAAAAGTACTTAACACGTTGTCAAACTTTGAGCTCGAAAAGTAAGCTGGTGCAGTTTCATTAAAAGCGGTTATCAGTATAGTCAAGGACTTGTTCAATTGATTCGAGGGCCTATGTAGGAGTGTCATAATCCTAGTAGGTTCTGAAGCAGATCTAATTTTGGATCTAGGTTGTCTACAAAAAAAAGCACGTAACACGTTGTCAAACTTCGAGCTCGAAAAATAAGCTTGTGCAGTTTCATGAAAAGCAGTTTTCAGTATAGTCAAGGACTTGTTCAATTGAATCGAGGGCCTATGTAGGAGTGTCATAATCCTAGTAGGTTCTGAAGTGGAGCTAATTTATGATCTAGGTCGTCTACAAAAAGAGTACTTAACACGTTGTCAAATTTCGATTTCGAAAGTAAGCTTGTGCACTTTCATGAAAAACTGTTTTCGGTCTAGTCAGGGAATTGTTCAATTGAATCGAGGGCCTATGTAGGAGTGTCATAATCCTAGTAGGTTCTGAGGCAGAGCTAATTTTTGATCTAGATTGTTTACAAAAATGTACTTAACACGTTGTCAAATTTCGAGCTTGTAAAGTAAGCTTATGCAGTTTAATGAAAAGCGGTTTTCAGTCTAGTCGCGGACTTGTTCAATTCAATCGAGGGCCTAATTAGGAGTGTCATAATATTAGCAGGTCTGAAGCAGAGCTAATTATTGATCTAGGTTGTCTTCAAAAAAAGTACTTAACACGTTGCCAAATTTCGAGCTCGAAAATTAAGCTTGTGCAGTTTCTTGAAAAACGGTTTTCAGTCTAGTCAAGGATTTGTTCAATTGAATCGAGGGCCTCTTTAGGAGTGTCATACTCCTAGTTGGTTCTGAAGCAAAGCTAATTTTTGATCTAGGTTGTCTAAAAAATACTTAACACTTTGTCAAACTTTGAGCTCGTAAAGTAAGCTTGTGCAGTTTCATTAAAAGCGATTTTCATTATAGTCGAGGACTTGTTCAATTGAATCGAGGGCCTCTGTAGGAGTGTCATAATCCTAGTAGGTTCTGAGGCAGAGCTAATATTTGATCTAGATTGTTTACAAAAAAGTACTTAACACGTTGTCAAATTTCGAGCTTGTAAAGTAAGCTTATGCAGTTTAATGAAAAGCGGTTTTCAGTCTAGTCGAGGACTTGTTCAATTTAATCGAGGGCCTATGTAGGATTGTCTTAATATTAGCAGGTTCTGAAGCAGAGCTAATTTTTGATCTAGGTTTTCTACAACAAAAGTACTTAACACGTTGCCAAATTTCGAGCTCGGAAATTAAGCTTGTGCAGTTTAATGAAAAAAGGTTTTCAGTCTAGTCAAGGACTTGTTCAATTGAGTCGAGGGCCTATGTAGGAGTGTCATACTCCTAGTTGGTTCTGAGGCAGAGCTAATTTTTGATCTAGATTGTTTACAAAAAAGTACTTAACACGTTGTCAAATTTCTAGCTTGTAAAGTTAGCTTATGCAGTTTAATGAAAAGCGGTTTTCAGTCTAGTCGAGGACTTGTTCAATTTAATCGAGGGCCTATGTAGGAGTGTCATAATATTAGCAGGTTCTGAAGCAGAGCTAATTTTTGATCTAGGTTTTCTACAACAAAGTACTTAACACGTTGCCAAATTTCGAGCTCGGAAATTAAGCTTGCGCAGTTTAATGAAAAAAGGATTTCAGTCTAGTCAAGGACTTGTTCAATTGAGTCGAGGGCCTATGTAGGAGTGTCATACTCCTAGATGTTTCTGAAGCAAAGCCAATTTTTGATCTAGGTTGTCTAAAAAAGTACTTAACACGTTGTCAAACTTTGAGCTCGAAAAGTAAGCTTGTGCAGTTTCATTAAAAGCGGTTTTCAGTATAGTTAAGGACTTGTTCAATTGAATCGAGGGCCTATGTAGGAGTGTCATAATCCTAGCAGGTTCTGAAGCGGAGCTAATTTAGGATCTAGGTCGTCTACAAAAAGAGTACTTAACACGTTGTCAAATTTCGAGCTCGAAAAGTAAGCTTGTGCACTTTCATGAAAAACGGTTTTCAGTATAGTTAAGGACTTGTTCAATTGAATCGAGGGCCTATGTAGGAGTGTCATATTCCTAGTAGGTTCTGAGGCAGAGCTAATTTTTGATCTAGATTGTTTACAAAAAAGAACTTAACACGTTGTCAATTTTCGAGCTCGAAAATTAAGCTTGTGCAGTTTCATGAAAAGCGGTTTACAGTCTAGTCAAAGACTTGCTCAATTGAATCGAGGGCCTCTGTAGGGGTGTCATAACTCCCATAGGTTCTGAAGCAGAGCTAATTTTTGATCCAGGTTTTCTACAACAAAAGTACTTAACACGTTGCCAAATTTCGAGCTCGGAAATTAAGCTTGTGCAGTTTAATGAAAAACGGTTTTCAGTCTAGTCAAGGACTTGTTCAATTGAGTCGAGGGCCTATGTAGGAGTGTCATAACCCTAGTAGATTCTGAGCAGAGCTAATTTTTGATCTAGGTTGTGTTCAAAAAAGTACTTAACACGTTGCCAAATTTCGAGCTCGAAAATTAAGCTTGTGCAGTTTCATGAAAAGCGGTTTTCAGTCTAGTCAAGGACTTGTTCAATTGAATCGTGGGCCTCTTTAGGAGTGTCATACTCCTAGTTGGTTCTGAAGCAAAGCTAATTTTTGATCTAGGTTGTCTAAAAAAAGTACTTAACACGTTGTCAAACTTTGAGCTTGAAAAGTAAGCTTGTGCAGTTTCATTAAAAGCGGTTTTCAGTATAGTCGAGGACTTGTTCAATTGAATCGAGGCCCTCTGTAGGAGTGTCATAATCCTAGTAGGTTCTGAGGCAGAGCTAATTTTTTTATCTTGGTTGTTTACGAAAAAGTACTTAATACGTTGTCAAATTTCGAGCTCGAAAATTAAGCTTGTGCAGTTTCATGAAAAGCGATTTTCAGTCTATTCAAGGACTAGTTCAATTGAATCGAGGGCCTTTGTAGGAGTGTCATAATCCTAGCAGGTTCTGAAGCGGAGCTAATTTATGATCTAGGTCATCTACAAAAAGAGTACTTAACACGTTGTCAAATTTCGAGCTCGAAAAGAAAGCTTGTGCACTTTCATGAAAAACGGTTTTCAGTATAGTTAAGGACTTGTTCAATTGAATCGAGGGCCTATGTAGGAGTGTCATAATCCTAGTAGGTTCTGAGGCAGAGCTAATTTTTGATCTAGATTGTTTACAAAAAAGTACTTAACACGTTGTCAATTTTCGAGCTCGAAAATTAAGCTTGTGCAGTTTCATGAAAAGCGGTTTACAGTCTAGTCAAAGACTTGCTCAATTGAATCGTGGGCCTCTGTAGGGGTGCCATAATTCCCATAGGTTCTGAAGCAGAGCTAATTTTTGATCTAGGTTGTCTACAAAAAAGTACTTAACTTTTTGTCAAATTTCGAGCTCGGAAATTAAGCTTGTGCAGTTTCATGAAAAGCGGTTTACAGTCTAGTCAAAGACTTGTTCAATTGAATCGAGGGCCTCTGAAGGGGTGTCATAATTCCCATAGGTTCTGAAGCAGAGCTAATTTTTGATCTAGGTTGTCTACAAAAAAGTACTTAACTTGTTGTCAAATTTTGAGCTTGTAAAGTAAGCTTATGCAGTTTAATGAAAAGCGGTTTTCAGTCTAGTCGAGGACTTGTTCAAGTGAATCGAGGGCCTCTGTAGGAGTGTCATAATCCTAGTAGGTTCTGAGGCAGAGCTAATTTTTGATCTAGATTGTTTACAAAAAAGTACTTAACACGTTGTCAATTTTCGAGCTCGAAAATTAAGCTTGTGCAGTTTCATGAAAAGCGGTTTACAGTCTAGTCAAAGACTTGCTCAATTGAATCGTGGGCCTCTGTAGGGGTGCCATAATTCCCATAGGTTCTGAAGCAGAGCTAATTTTTGATCTAGGTTGTCTACAAAAAAGTACTTAACTTTTTGTCAAATTTCGAGCTCGGAAATTAAGCTTGTGCAGTTTCATGAAAAGCGGTTTACAGTCTAGTCAAAGACTTGTTCAATTGAATCGAGGGCCTCTGAAGGGGTGTCATAATTCCCATAGGTTCTGAAGCAGAGCTAATTTTTGATCTAGGTTGTCTACAAAAAAGTACTTAACTTGTTGTCAAATTTTGAGCTTGTAAAGTAAGCTTATGCAGTTTAATGAAAAGCGGTTTTCAGTCTAGTCGAGGACTTGTTCAAGTGAATCGAGGGCCTCTGTAGGAGTGTCATAATCCTAGTAGGTTCTGAGGCAGAGCTAATTTTTGATCTAGATTGTTTACAAAAAATTACTTAACACGTTGTCAATTTTCGAGCTCGAAAATTAAGCTTGTGCAGTTTCATGAAAAACGGTTTACAGTCTAGTCAAAGACTTGTTCAATTGAATCGAGGGCCTCTGTAGGGGTGTCATAATTCCCATAGGTTCTGAAGCAGAGCTAATTTTTGATCTTGGTTGTCTACAAAAAAGTACTTAACTTGTTGTCAAATTTCGAGCTTGTAAAGTAAGCTTATGCAGTTTAATGAAAAGCGGTTTTCAGTCTAGTCGAGGACTTGTTCAATTGAGTCGAGGGCCTCTGTAGGAGTGTCATAATCCTAGTAGGTTCTGAGGCAGAGCTAATTTTTTATCTTGGTTGTTTACGAAAAAGTACTTAACACGTTGTCAAATTTCGAGCTCGGAAATTAAGCTTGTGCAGTTTCATGAAAAGCGGTTTACAGTCTAATCAGAGACTTGTTCAATTGAATCGAGGGCCTATGTAGGAGTGTCATAATCGTAGCAGGTTCTGAAGCAGAGCTAATTTTTGATTTCGGTTTTCTACAACAAAAGTACTTCACGCTTTGTCAAATTTCGAGCTCGAAAAGTAAGCTTGTGCGGTTTCACGAAAAGCGGTTTTCAGCCTAGTCAAGGACTTGTTCAATTGAATCGAGGGCCTATGTAGGAGTGTCATAATCTTAGCAGGTTCTGAAGCAGAGCTAATTTTTGATCTAGGTTTTCTACAACAAAAGTACTTAACACGTTGCCAAATTTCGAGCTCGAAAAGTAAGCTTGTGCAGTTTCATGAAAAACGGTTTTCAGTCTAGTCATGTACTTGCTCAATTGAATCGAGGGCCTCTGTAGGAGTGTCATAATCCTAGTAGGTTCTGAGGCATAGCTAATTTTTTATCTTGGTTGTTTACGAAAAAGTACTTAACACATTGTCAAATTTCGAGCTCGGAAATTAAGCTTGTGCAGTTTCATGAAAAGCGGTATACAGTCTAATCAAAGACTTGTTCAATTGAATCGAGGGCCTATGTAGGAGTGTCATAATCTTAGCAGGTTCTGAAGCAGAGCTAATTTTTGATTTCGGTTTTCTACAACAAAAGTACTTCACGCTTTGTCAAATTTCGAGCTCGAAAAGTAAGCTTGTGTGGTTTCATGAAAAGCGGTTTACAGTCTAATCAAAGACTTGTTCAATTGAACCGAGGGCCTATGTAGGAGTGTCATAATCTTAGCAGGTTCTGAAGCAGAGCTAATTTTTGATCTAGGTTTTCTACAACAAACGTACTTAACACGTTGCCAAATTTCGAGCTCGAAAAGTAAGCTTGTGCAGTTTCACGAAAAGCGGTTTTCAGTCTAGTCATGGACTTGCTCAATTGAATCGAGGGCCTCTGTAGGAGTGTCATAATCCTAGTAGGTTCTGAGGCAGAGCTAATTTTTTATCTTGGTTGTTTACGAAAAAGTACTTAACACGTTGTCAAATTTCGAGCTCGGAAATTAAGCTTGTGCAGTTTCATGAAAAGCGGTTTACAGTCTAATCAAAGACTTGTTCAATTGAATCGAGGGCCTATGTAGGAGTGTCATAATCTTAGCAGGTTCTGAGGCAGAGCTAATTTTTGATTTCGGTTTTCTACAACAAAAGTACTTCGCGCTTTGTCAAATTTCGAGCTCGAAAAGTAAGCTTGTGCGGTTTCACGAAAAGCGGTTTTCAGCCTAGTATAGGACTTTTTCAATTGAATCGAGGGCCTATATAGGAGTGTTATAATCTTAGCAGGTTCTGAAGCAGAGCTAATTTTTGATCTAGGTTTTCTACAACAAAAGTACTTAACACGTTGCCAAATTTCGAGCTCGAAAAGTAAGCTTGTGCAGTTTCATGAAAAGCGGTTTTCAGTCTAGTCATGGACTTGCTCAATTGAATCGAGGGCCTCTGTAGGAGTGTCATAGTCCTAGTAGGTTCTGAGGCAGAGCTAATTTTTTATCTTGGTTGTTTAAAAAAAGGACTTAACACGTTGTCAAATTTCGAGCTCGGAAACTAAGCTTGTGCAGTTTCATGAAAAGCGGTTTACTGTCTAGTCAAAGACTTGTTCAATTGAATCGAGGGCCTATGTAGGAGTGTCATAATCTTAGCAGGTACTGAAGCAGAGATAATTTTTGATTTAGGTTTTCTACAACAAAAGTACTTCACGCGTTGTCAAATTTCGAGCTCGAAAAGTAAGCTTGTGCAGTTTCACGAAAAGCGGTTTTCAGTCTAGTCATGGACTTGCTCAATTGAATCGAGGGCCTCTGTAGGAGTGTCATAATCCTAGTAGGTTCTGAGGCAGAGCTAATTTTTTATCTTGGTTGTTTACGAAAAAGAAATTAACACGTTGTCAAATTTCGAGCTCGGAAATTAAGCTTGTGCAGTTTCATGAAAAGCGGTTTACAGTCTAATCAAAGACTTGTTCAATTGAATCGAGGGCCTATGTAGGAGTGTCATAATCTTAGCAGGTTCTGAAGCAGAGCTAATTTTTGATCTAGGTTGTCTAAAAAAAATTACCTAACACGTTGTCAAATTTCGAGCTCGAAAAGTTAGCTTGTGCAGTTTCATGAAAAACGCTTTTCAGTCTAGTCAAGAACTTGTTCAATTGAACCGAGGGCCTATGTAGGAGTGTCATAATCTTAGCAGGTTCTGAAGCAGAGCTAATTTTTGATCTAGGTTTTCTACAACAAACGTACTTAACACGTTGCCAAATTTCGAGCTCGAAAAGTAAGCTTGTGCAGTTTCACGAAAAGCGGTTTTCAGTCTAGTCATGGACTTGCTCAATTGAATCGAGGGCCTCTGTAGGAGTGTCATAATCCTAGTAGGTTCTGAGGCAGAGCTAATTTTTTATCTTGGTTGTTTACGAAAAAGTACTTAACACGTTGTCAAATTTCGAGCTCGGAAATTAAGCTTGTGCAGTTTCATGAAAAGCGGTTTACAGTCTAATCAAAGACTTGTTCAATTGAATCGAGGGCCTATGTAGGAGTGTCATAATCTTAGCAGGTTCTGAAGCAGAGCTAATTTTTGATTTCGGTTTTCTACAACAAAAGTACTTCGCGCTTTGTCAAATTTCGAGCTCGAAAAGTAAGCTTATGCGGTTTCACGAAAAGCGGTTTTCAGCCTAGTATAGGACTTTTTCAATTGAATCGAGGGCCTATGTAGGAGTGTTATAATCGTAGCAGGTTCTGAAGCAGAGCTAATTTTTGATCTAGGTTTTCTACAACAAAAGTACTTAACACGTTGCCAAATTTCGAGCTCGAAAAGTAAGCTTGTGCAGTTTCATGAAAAGCGGTTTTCAGTCTGGTCATGGACTTGCTCAATTGAATCGAGGGCCTCTGTAGGAGTGTCATAGTCCTAGTAGGTTCTGAGGCAGAGCTAATTTTTTATCTTGGTTGTTTACGAAAAAGTACTTAACACTTTGTCAAATTTCGAGCTCGGAAACTAAGCTTGTGCAGTTTCATGAAAAGCGGTTTACTGTCTAGTCAAAGACTTGTTCAATTGAATCGAGGGCCTATGTAGGAGTGTCATAATCTTAGCAGGTACTGAAGCAGAGATAATTTTTGATTTAGGTTTTCTACAACAAAAGTACTTCACGCGTTGTCAAATTTCGAGCTCGAAAAGTAAGCTTGTGCGGTTTTACGAAAAGCGGTTTTCAGCCTAGTCAAGGACTTGTTCAGTTGAATCGAGGGCCTATGTAGGAGTGTCATAATCCTAGTAGGTTCTGACGCAGAGCTAATTTTTGATCTAGTTTGTTTACAAAAAAGTACTTAACACGTTGTCAATTTTCGAGCTCGAAAATTAAGCTTGTGCAGTTTCATGAAAAGCGGTTTACAGTCTAGTCAAAGACTTGTTCAATTGAATCGAGGGCCTATGTAGGAGTGTCATAATCTTAGCAGGTTCTGAAGCAGAGCTAATTTTTGTTTTCGGTTTTCTACAACAAAAGTACTTCACGCTTTGTCAAATTTCGAGCTCGGAAATTAAGCTTGTGCAGTTTCATGAAAACCGGTTTACAGTCTAATCAAAGACTTGTTCAATTGAATCGAGGGCCTATGTAGGAGTGTCATAATCTTAGCAGGTTCTGAAGCAGAGCTAATTTTTTATTTCGGTTTTCTACAACAAAAGTACTTCACGCTTTGTCAAATTTCGAGCTCGAAAAGTAAGCTTGTGCGGTTTCATGAAAAACGGTTTACAGTCTAATCAAAGACTTGTTCAATTGAATCGAGGGCCTATGTAGGAGTTTCATAATTATAGCAGGTTCTGAAGCAGAGCTAAATTTTGATTTCGGTTTTCTACAACAAAAATACTTCACGCTTTGTCAAATTTCGAGCGCGAAAAGTAAGCTTGTGCGGTTTCACGAAAAGCAGTTTTCAGCCTAGTCAAGGACTTGTTCAATTGAATCGAGGGCCTACGTAGGAGTTTCATAATCTTAGCAGGTTCTGAAGCAGAGCTAATTTTTGATCTAGGTTTTCTACAACAAAAGTACTTAACACGTTGCCAAATTTCGAGCTCGAAAAGTAAGCTTGTGCAGTTTCATGAAAAGCGGTTTTCATTCTAGTCATGGACTTGCTCAATTGAATCGAGGGCCTCTGTAGGAGTGTCATAATCCTAGTAGGTTCTGAGGCAGAGCTAATTTTTTATCTTGGTTGTTTACGAAAAAGAACTTAACGCGTTGTCAAATTTTGAGCTCGGAAATTAAGCTTGTGCAGTTTCATGAAAAGCGGTTTACAGTCTAATCAAAGACTTGTTCAATTGAATCGAGGGCCTATGTAGGAGTGTCATAATCTTAGCAGGTTCTGAAGCAGAGCTAATTTTTGATCTAGGTTTTCTACAACAAAAGTACTTAACACGTTGCCAAATTTCGAGCTCGAAAAGTAAGCTTGTGCAGTTTCATGAAAAGCGGTTTTCATTCTAGTCATGGACTTGCTCAATTGAATCGAGGGCCTCTGTAGGAGTGTCATAATCCTAGTAGGTTCTGAGGCAGAGCTAATTTTTTATCTTGGTTGTTTACGAAAAAGAACTTAACGCGTTGTCAAATTTTGAGCTCGGAAATTAAGCTTGTGCAGTTTCATGAAAAGCGGTTTACAGTCTAATCAGAGACTTGTTCAATTGAATCGAGGGCCTATGTAGGAGTGTCATAATCGTAGCAGGTTCTGAAGCAGAGCTAATTTTTGATTTCGGTTTTCTACAACAAAAGTACTTCGCGCTTTGTCAAATTTCGAGCTCGAAAAGTAAGCTTGTGCGGTTTCACGAAAAGCGGTTTTCAGCCTAGTCAAGGACTTGTTCAATTGAATCGAGGGCCTATGTAGGAGTGTCATAATCTTAGCAGGTTCTGAAGCAGAGCTAATTTTTGATCTAGGTTTTCTACAACAAAAGTACTTAACACGTTGCCAAATTTCGAGCTCGAAAAGTAAGCTTGTGCAGTTTCATGAAAAGCGGTTTTCAGTCTAGTCATGGACTTGCTCAATTGAATCGAGGGCCTCTGTAAGAATGTCATATTCCTAGTAGGTTCTGAGGCAGAGCTAATTTTTTATCTTGGTTGTTTACGAAAAAGTACTTAACACGTTGTCAAATTTCGAGCTCGGAAATTAAGCTTGTGCAGTTTCATGAAAAGCTGTTTACTGTCTAGTCAAAGACTTGTTCAATTGAATCGAGGGCCTATGTAGGAGTGTCATAATCTTAGCAGGTTCTGAAGCAGAGATAATTTTTGATTTAGGTTTTCTACAACAGAAGTACTTCACGCGTTGTCAAATTTCGAGCTCGAAAAGTAAGCTTGTGCGGTTTTGCGAAAAGCGGTTTTCAGCCTAGTCAAGGACTTGTTCAGTTGAATCGAGGGCCTATGTAGGCGTGTCATAATCCTAGTAGGTTCTGAGGCAGAGCTAATTTTTGATCTAGTTTGTTTACAAAAAAGTACTTAACACGTTGTCAATTTTCGAGCTCGAAAATTAAGCTTGTGCAGTTTCATGAAAAGCGGTTTACAGTCTAGTCAAAGACTTGTTCAATTGAATCGAGGGCCTCTGTAGGGGTGTCATAATTCCCATAGGTTCTGAAGCAGAGCTAATTTTTGATCTAGGTTGTCTACAAAAAAGTACTTAACTTGTTGTCAAATTTCCAGCTTGTAAAGTAAGCCTATGCAGTTTAATGAACAGCGGTTTTCAGTCTAGTCATGGACTTGCTCAATTGAATCGAGGGCCTCTGTAAGAGTGTCATATTCCTAGTAGGTTCTGAGGCAGAGCTAATTTTTTATCTTGGTTGTTTACGAAAAAGTACTTAACACGTTGTCAATTTTCGAGCTCGAAAAGTAAGCTTGTGCAGTTTCATGAAAAGCGGTTTTCAGTCTAGTCATGGACTTGCTCAATTGAATCGAGGGCCTCTGTAAGAGTGTCATATTCCTAGTAGGTTCTGAGGCAGAGCTAATTTTTTATCTTGGTTGTTTACGAAAAAGTACTTAACACGTTGTCAAATTTCGAGCTCGGAAATTAAGCTTGTGCAGTTTCATGAAAAGCTGTTTACTGTCTAGTCAAAGACTTGTTCAATTGAATCGAGGGCCTATGTAGGAGTGTCATAATCTTAGCAGGTTCTGAAGCAGAGATAATTTTTGATTTAGGTTTTCTACAACAAAAGTACTTCACGCGTTGTCAAATTTCGAGCTCGAAAAGTAAGCTTGTGCGGTTTTACGAAAAGCGGTTTTCAGCCTAGTCAAGGACTTGTTCAGTTGAATCGAGGGCCTATGTAGGAGTGTCATAATCCTAGTAGGTTCTGAGGCAGAGCTAATTTTTGATCTAGTTTGTTTACAAAAAAGTACTTAACACGTTGTCAATTTTCGAGCTCGAAAATTAAGCTTGTGCAGTTTCATGAAAAGCGTTTTACAGTCTAGTCAAAGACTTGTTCAATTGAATCGAGGGCCTCTGTAGGGGTGTCATAATTCCCATAGGTTCTGAAGCAGAGCTAATTTTTGATCTAGGTTGTCTACAAAAAAGTACTTAACTTGTTGTCAAATTTCCAGCTTGTAAAGTAAGCCTATGCAGTTTAATGAAAAGCGGTTTTCAGTCTAGTCATGAACTTGCTCAATTGAATCGAGGGCCTCTGTAGGAGTGTCATGATCCTAGTAGGTTCTGAGGCAGAGCTAATTTTTTTATCTTGGTGTTTACGAAAAAGTACTTAACACGTTGTCAAATATCGAGCTCGGAAATTAAGCTTGTGCAGTTTCATGAAAAGCGGTTTACAGTCTAGTCAAAGACTTGTTCAATTGAATCGAGGGCCTATGTAGGAGTGTCACAATCTTATCAGGTTCTGAAGCAGAGCTAATTTTTGATCTAGGTTGTCTAAAAAAATTACCTAACACGTTGTCAAATTTCGAGCTCGAAAAGTTAGCTTGTGCAGTTTCATGAAAAGCGCTTTTCAGTCTAGTCAAGAACTTGTTCAATTGAATCGAGGGCCTATGTAGGAGTGTCATAATCTTAGCAGGTTCTGAAGCAGAGCTAATTTTTGATTTAGGTTTTCTACAACAAAAGTACTTCACGCGTTGTCAAATTTCGAGCTCGAAAAGTAAGCTTGTGCGGTTTTACGAAAAACGGTTTTCAGCCTAGTCAAGGACTTGTTCAGTTGAATCGAGGGCCTATGTAGGAGTGTCATAATCCTAGTAGGTTCTGAGGCAGAGCTAATTTTTGATCTAGTTTGTTTACAAAAAAGTACTTAACACGTTGTCAATTTTCGAGCTCGAAAATTAAGCTTGTGCAGTTTCATGAAAAGCGGTTTACAGTCTAGTAAAAGACTTGTTCAATTGAATCGAGGGCCTCTGTAGGGGTGTCATAATTCCCATAGGTTCTGAAGCAGAGCTAATTTTTGATCTAGTTTGTCTACAAAAAAGTACTTAACTTGTTGTCAAATTTCCAGCTTGTAAAGTAAGCTTATGCAGTTTAATGAAAATCGGTTTTCAGTCTAGTCATGAACTTGCTCAGTTGAATCGAGGGCCTCTGTAGGAGTGTCATGATCCTAGTAGGTTCTGAGGCAGAGCTAATTTTTTATCTTGGTTGTTTACGAAAATGTACTTAACACGTTGTCAAATATCGAGCTCGGAAATTAAGCTTGTGCAGTTTCATGAAAAGCGGTTTACAGTCTAGTCAAAGACTTGTTCAATTGAATCGAGGGCCTATGTAGGAGTGTCATAATCTTAGCAGGTTCTGAAGCAGAGCTAATTTTTGATGTAGGTTTTCTACAACAAAAGTACTTCACGCGTTGTCAAATTTCGAGCTCGAAAAGTAAGCTTGTGCGGTTTCACGAAAAGCGGTTTTCAGCCTAGTCAAGGACTTGTTCAGTTGAATCGAGGGCCTATGTAGGATTGTCATAATCCTAGTAGGTTCTGAGGCAGAGCTAATTTTTGATCTAGATTGTTTACAAAAAAGTACTTAACACGTTGTCAATTTTCGAGCTCCAAAATTAAGCTTGTGCAGTTTCATGAAAAGTGGTTTACAGTCTAGTCAAAGACTTGTTCAATTGAATCGAGGGCCTCTGTAGGGGTGTCATAATTCCCATAGGTTCTGAAGCAGAGCTAATTTTTGATCTAGGTTGTCTACAAAAAAGTACTTAACTTGTTGTCAAATTTCCAGCTTGTAAAGTAAGCTTATGCAGTTTAATGAAAAGCGGTTTTCAGTCTAGTCAAGGACTTGTTCAATTGAATCGAGGGCCTCTGTAGGAGTGTCATAATCCTAGTAGGTTCTGAGGCAGAGCTAATTTTTTATCTTAGTTGTTTACGAAAAAGTACTTAACACGTTGTCAAATTTCGAGCTCGGAAATTAAGCTTGTGCAGTTTCATGAAAAGCGGTTTACAGTCTAGTCAAAGACTTGTTCAATTGAATCGAGGGCCTATGTAGGAGTGTCATAATCTTAGCAGGTTCTGAAGCAGAGCTAATTTTTGATTTAGGTTTTCTACAACAAAAGTTTTTCACGCGTTGTCAAATTTCGAGCTCGAAAAGTAAGCTTGTGCGGTTTCACGAAAAGCGGTTTTCAGCCTAGTCATGGACTTGCTCAATTGAATCGAGGGCCTATGTGGGATTGTCATAATCCTAGTAGGTTCTGAGGCAGAGCTAATTTTTGATCTAGATTGTTTACAAAAAAGTACTTAACACGTTGTCAATTTTCGAGCTCGAAAATTAAGCTTGTGCAGTTTCATGAAAAGTGGTTTACAGTCTAGTCAAAGACTTGTTCAATTGAATCGAGGGCCTCTGTAGGGGTGTCATAATTCCCATAGGTTCTGAAGCAGAGCTAATTTTTGATCTAGGTTGTCTACAAAAAAGTACTTAACTTGTTGTCAAATTTCCAGCTTGTAAAGTAAGCTTATGCAGTTTAATGAAAAGCGGTTTTCAGTCTAGTCAAGGACTTGTTCAATTGAATCGAGGGCCTCTGTAGGAGTGTCATAATCCTAGTAGGTTCTGAGGCAGAGCTAATTTTTTATCTTGGTTGTTTACGAAAAAGTACTTAACACGTTGTCAAATTTCGAGCTCGGAAATTAAGCTTGTGCAGTTTCATGAAAAGCGGTTTACAGTCTAGTCAAAGACTTGTTCAATTGAATCGAGGGCCTATGTAGGAGTGTCATAATCTTAGCAGGTTCTGAAGCAGAGCTAATTTTTGATCTAGGTTGTCTAAAAAAATTACCTAACACGTTGTCAAATTTCGAGCTCGAAAA
Source organism: Convolutriloba macropyga (assembly GCF_964194025.1). Taxonomy (NCBI): domain Eukaryota; kingdom Metazoa; phylum Xenacoelomorpha; order Acoela; family Convolutidae; genus Convolutriloba; species Convolutriloba macropyga. The sequence goes on from NW_027449216.1 coordinate 103,564, forward strand.
GTTAGCTTGTGCAGTTTCATGAAAAGCGCTTTTCAGTCTAGTCAAGAACTTGTTCAATTGAATCGAGGGCCTATGTAGGAGTGTCATAATCTTAGCAGGTTCTGAAGCAGAGCTAATTTTTGATTTAGGTTTTCTACAACAAAAGTACTTCACGTGTTGTCAAATTTCGAGCTCGAAAAGTAAGCTTGTGCGGTTTTATGAAAAGCGGTTTTCAGCCTAGTCAAGGACTTGTTCAGTTGAATCGAGGGCCTATGTAGGAGTGTCATAATCCTAGTAGGTTCTGAGGCAGAGCTAATTTTTGATCTAGTTTTTTTCCAAAAAGTACTTAACACGTTGTCAATTTTCGAGCTCGAAAATTAAGCTTGTGCAGTTTCATGAAAAGCGGTTTACAGTCTAGTAAAAGACTTGTTCAATTGAATCGAGGGCCTCTGTAGGGGTGTCATAATTCCCATAGGTTCTGAAGCAGAGCTAATTTTTGATCTAGGTTGTCTACAAAAAAATACTTAACTTGTTGTCAAATTTCCAGCTTGTAAAGTAAGCTTATGCAGTTTAATGAAGAGCGCTTTCCAGTCTAGTCATGAACTTGCTCAGTTGAATCGAGGGCCTCTGTAGGAGTGTCATGATCCTAGTAGGTTCTGAGGCAGAGCTAATTTTTTATCTTGGTTGTTTACGAAAAAGTACTCAACACGTTTTCAAATATCGAGCTCGGAAATTAAGCTTGTGCAGTTTCATGAAAAGCGGTTTACAGTCTAGTCAAAGACTTGTTCAATTGAATCGAGGGCCTATGTAGGAGTGTCATAATCTTAGCAGGTTCTGAAGCAGAGCTAATTTTTGATTTAGGTTTTCTACAACAAAAGTACTTCACGCGTTGTCAAATTTCGAGCTCGAAAAGTAAGCTTGTGCGGTTTCACGAAAAGCAGTTTTCAGCGTAGGCAAGGACTTGTTCAGTTGAATTGAGGGCCTTTGTAGGATTGTCATAATACTAGTAGGTTCTGAGGCAGAGCTAATTTTTGATCTAGATTGTTTAAAAAAAAGTACTTAACACGTTGTCAATTTTCGAGCTCGAAAATTAAGCTTGTGCAGTTTCATGAAAAGCGGTTTACAGTCTAGTAAAAGACTTGTTCAATTGAATCGAGGGCCTCTGTAGGGGTGTCATAATTCCCATAGGTTCTGAAGCAGAGCTAATTTTTGATCTAGGTTGTCTACAAAAAAATACTTAACTTGTTGTCAAATTTCCAGCTTGTAAAGTAAGCTTATGCAGTTTAATGAAGAGCGCTTTTCAGTCTAGTCATGAATTTGCTCAGTTGAATCGAGGGCCTCTGTAGGAGTGTCATGATCCTAGTAGGTTCTGAGGCAGAGCTAATTTTTTATCTTGGTTGTTTACGAAAAAGTACTCAACACGTTTTCAAATATTGAGCTCGGAAATTAAGCTTGTGCAGTTTCATGAAAAGCGGTTTACAGTCTAGTCAAAGACTTGTTCAATTGAATCGAGGGCCTATGTAGGAGTGTCATAATCTTAGCAGGTTCTGAAGCAGAGCTAATTTTTGATTTAGGTTTTCTACAACAAAAGTTTTTCACGCGTTGTCAAATTTCGAGCTCGAAAAGTAAGCTTGTGCGGTTTCACGAAAAGCGGTTTTCAGCCTAGTCATGGACTTGCTCAATTGAATCGAGGGCCTCTGTAGGAGTGTCATAATCCTAGTAGGTTCTGAGGCACAGCTAATTTTTTTATCTTGGTTGTTTACGAAAAAGTACTTAACACGTTGCCAAATTTCGAGCTCGGAAATTAAGCTTGTGCAGTTTCATGAAAAGCGGTTTACAGTCTAGTCAAAGACTTGTTCAATTGAATCGAGGGCCTATGTAGGAGTGTCATAATCTTAGCAGGTTCTGAAGCAGAGCTAATTTTTGATTTAGGTTTTCTACAAAAAAAGTACTTCACGCGTTGTCAAATTTCGAGCTCGAAAATTAAGCTTGTGCGGTTTCACGAAAAGCGGTTTTCAGCCTAGTCAAGGACTTGTTCAGTTGAATCGAGGGCCTATGTAGGAGCGTCATAATCCTAGTAGGTTCTGAGGCAGAGCTAATTTTTGATCTAGATTGTTTACAAAAAAGTACTTAACACGTTGTCAATTTTCGAGCTCGAAAATTAAGCTTGTGCAGTTTTATGAAAAGCGGTTTACAGTCTAGTCAAAGACTTGTTCAATTGAATCGAGGGCTTCTGTAGGGGTGTCATAATTCCCATAGGTTCTGAAGCAGAGCTAATTTTTGATCTAGGTTGTCTACAAAAAAGTACTTAACTTGTTGTCAAATTTCCAGCTTGTAAAGTAAGCTTATGCAGTTTAATGAAAAGCGGTTTTCAGTCTAGTCGAGGACTTGTTCAATTGAATCGAGGGCCTCTGTAGGAGTGTCATAATCCTAGTAGGTTCTGAGGCAGAGCTAATTTTTTATCTTGGTTGTTTACGAAAAAGTACTTAACACGTTGTCAAATTTCGAGCTCGGAAATTAAGCTTGTGCAGTTTCATGAAAAGCAGTTTACAGTCTAGTCAAAGACTTGTTCAATTGAATCGAGTGTCATAATCTTAGCAGGTTCTGAAGCAGAGCAAATTTTTGATTTAGGTTTTCTACAACAAAAGTATTTCACGCGTTGTCAAATTTCGAGCTCGAAAAGTAAGCTTGTGCGGTTTCACGAAAAGCGGTTATCAGCCTAGTTAAGGACTTGTTCAATTGAATCGAGGGCCTATGTAGGAGTGTCATAATCTTAGCAGGTTCTGATGCAGAGCTAATTTTTGATCTAGGTTTTCTACAACAAAAGTACTTAACACGTTGCTAAATTTTGAGCTCGAAAAGTAAGCTTGTGCAGTTTCATGAAAAGCGGTTTTCAGTCTAGTCAAGGACTTGCTCAATTGAATCGAGGGCCTCTGTAGGAGTGTCATAATCCTATTAAGTTTTGAAGCAGAGCTAATTTTTGATCTAGGTCGTCTACATAAAAAGTACTTAACACGTTGTCATATTTCGAGATCGAAAAAAAGGGCCTGTGCAGTTTCATGAAAAGCGGTTTTCAGTCTAGTCAAAGACTTGTTCAATTTAATCGAGGGCCTATGTAGGAGTGTCATAATCTTAGCAGGTTCTGAAGCAGAGCTAATTTTTGATTTAGGTTATCTACAACAAAAGTATTTCAAGTGTTGTCAAATTTCGAGCTCGAAAAGTAAGCTTGTGCGGTTTCACGAAAAGCGGTTTTCATCCTAGTCAAGGACTTGTTCAATTGAATTGAGGGCCTATGTAGGAGAGTCATAATCTTAGCAGGTTCTGAAGCAGAGCTAATTTTTGGTCTAGGTTTTCTACAACAAAAGTACTTAACACGTTGCCAGATTTTGAGCTCGAAAAGTAAGCTTGTGCAGTTTCATGAAAAGCGGTTTTCAGTCTAGTCAAGGACTTGCTCAATTGAATCGAGGGCCTCTGTAGGAGTGTCATAATCCTAGTCGGTTCTGAGGCAGAGCTAATTTTTTATCTTGGTTGTTTACGAAAAAGTACTTAACACGTTGTCAAATTTCGAGCTCGGAAATTAAGCTTGTGCAGTTTCATGAAAAGCGGTTTACAGTCTAGTCAAAGACTCGTTCAATTGAATCGAGGGCCTATGTAGGAGTGTCATAATCTTGGCAGGTTCTGAAGCAGAGCTAATTTTTGATTTAGGTTTTCTAAAACAAAAGTACTTCACGCGTTGTCAAATTTCGAGCTCGAAAAGTAAGCTTGTGCGGTTTCACGAAAAGCGGTTGTCAGCCTAGTCAAGGACTTGTTCAGTTGAATCGAGGGCCTATGTAGGAGTGTCATAATCCTAGTAGGTTATGAAGCAGAGCTAATTTTTGATCTAGTTTGTCTACAAAAATGTACTTAACTCCTTGTCAAATTTCGAGCTCGCAAAGTAAGCTTATGCAGTTTAATGAAAAGCGGTTTACAGTCTAGTCAAAGACTTGTTCAATTGAATCGAGGGCTTCTGTAGGGGTGTCATAATTCCCATAGGTTCTGAAGCAGAGCTAATTTTTGATCTAGGTTGTCTACAAAAAAGTACTTAACTTGTTGTCAAATTTCCAGCTTGTAAAGTAAGCTTATGCAGTTTAATGAAAAGCGGTTTTCAGTCTAGTCGAGGACTTGTTCAATTGAATCGAGGGCCTCTGTAGGAGTGTCATAATCCTAGTAGGTTCTGAGGCAGAGCTAATTTTTTATCTTGGTTGTTTACGAAAAAGTACTTAACACGTTGTCAAATTTCGAGCTCGGAAATTAAGCTTGTGCAGTTTCATGAAAAGCAGTTTACAGTCTAGTCAAAGACTTGTTCAATTGAATCGAGTGTCATAATCTTAGCAGGTTCTGAAGCAGAGCAAATTTTTGATTTAGGTTTTCTACAACAAAAGTATTTCACGCGTTGTCAAATTTCGAGCTCGAAAAGTAAGCTTGTGCGGTTTCACGAAAAGCGGTTATCAGCCTAGTTAAGGACTTGTTCAATTGAATCGAGGGCCTATGTAGGAGTGTCATAATCTTAGCAGGTTCTGATGCAGAGCTAATTTTTGATCTAGGTTTTCTACAACAAAAGTACTTAACACGTTGCTAAATTTTGAGCTCGAAAAGTAAGCTTGTGCAGTTTCATGAAAAGCGGTTTTCAGTCTAGTCAAGGACTTGCTCAATTGAATCGAGGGCCTCTGTAGGAGTGTCATAATCCTATTAAGTTTTGAAGCAGAGCTAATTTTTGATCTAGGTCGTCTACATAAAAAGTACTTAACACGTTGTCATATTTCGAGATCGAAAAAAAGGGCCTGTGCAGTTTCATGAAAAGCGGTTTTCAGTCTAGTCAAAGACTTGTTCAATTTAATCGAGGGCCTATGTAGGAGTGTCATAATCTTAGCAGGTTCTGAAGCAGAGCTAATTTTTGATTTAGGTTATCTACAACAAAAGTATTTCAAGTGTTGTCAAATTTCGAGCTCGAAAAGTAAGCTTGTGCGGTTTCACGAAAAGCGGTTTTCATCCTAGTCAAGGACTTGTTCAATTGAATTGAGGGCCTATGTAGGAGAGTCATAATCTTAGCAGGTTCTGAAGCAGAGCTAATTTTTGGTCTAGGTTTTCTACAACAAAAGTACTTAACACGTTGCCAGATTTTGAGCTCGAAAAGTAAGCTTGTGCAGTTTCATGAAAAGCGGTTTTCAGTCTAGTCAAGGACTTGCTCAATTGAATCGAGGGCCTCTGTAGGAGTGTCATAATCCTAGTCGGTTCTGAGGCAGAGCTAATTTTTTATCTTGGTTGTTTACGAAAAAGTACTTAACACGTTGTCAAATTTCGAGCTCGGAAATTAAGCTTGTGCAGTTTCATGAAAAGCGGTTTACAGTCTAGTCAAAGACTCGTTCAATTGAATCGAGGGCCTATGTAGGAGTGTCATAATCTTGGCAGGTTCTGAAGCAGAGCTAATTTTTGATTTAGGTTTTCTAAAACAAAAGTACTTCACGCGTTGTCAAATTTCGAGCTCGAAAAGTAAGCTTGTGCGGTTTCACGAAAAGCGGTTGTCAGCCTAGTCAAGGACTTGTTCAGTTGAATCGAGGGCCTATGTAGGAGTGTCATAATCCTAGTAGGTTATGAAGCAGAGCTAATTTTTGATCTAGTTTGTCTACAAAAATGTACTTAACTCCTTGTCAAATTTCGAGCTCGCAAAGTAAGCTTATGCAGTTTAATGAAAAGCGGTTTTCAGTCTAGTCGAGGACTTGTTCAATTGAATCGAGGGCCTATGTAGGAGTGTCATAATCTTAGCAGGTTCTGAAGCAGAGCTAATTTTTGATCTAGGTTTGTTACAACAAAAGTGCTTCACGCGTTGTCAAATTTCGAGCTCGAAAAGTAAGCTTGTGCGGTTTCAAGAAAAGCGGTTTTCAGTCTAGTCAAGGACTTGTTCAATTGAATCGAGGGCCTATGTAGGAGTGTCATAATCCTAGTAGGTTATGAAGCAGAGCTACTTTTTGATCTAGGTTGTCTACAAAAAAGTACTTAACTCCTTGTCAAATTTCGAGCTCGAAAAGTAAGCTTATGCAGTTTAATGAAAAGCGGTTTTCAGTCTAGTCGAGGACTTGTTCAATTGAATCTAGGGCCTATGTAGGAGTGTCATAATCATAGTAGGTTCTGAAGCAGAGCTAATTTTTGATTTAGATTTCTACAACAAAAGTACTTCACGCGATGTCAATTTTCGAGCTCGAAAAGTAAGCTTGTGCGGTTTCATGAAAAGCGGTTTACAGTCTAGACAAAGACTCGTTCAATTGAATCGAGGGCCTATGTAGGAGTGTCATAATCTTAGCAGGTTCCGAAGCAGAGCTAATTTTTGATTTAGATTTCTACAACAAAAGTACTTCACGCGTTGTCAATTTTCGAGCTCGAAAAGTAAGCTTGTGCGGTTTCACGAAAAGTGGTTTTCAGCCTAGTCAGGGACTTGTTCAGTTGAATCGAGGGCCTATGTAGGAGTGTCATAATCATAGTAAGTTATGAAGCAGAGCTAATTTTTGATCTAGTTTGTCTACAAAAATGTACTTAACTCGTTGTCAAATTTCGAGCTCGCAAAGTAAGCTTATGCAGTTTAATGAAAAGCGGTTTTCAGTCTAGTCGAGGACTTGTTCAATTGAATCGAGGGCCTATGTAGGAGTGTCATAATCTTAGCAGGTTCTGAAGCAGAGCTAATTTTTGATCTAGGTTTGTTACAACAAAAGTGCTTCACGCGTTGTCAAATTTCGAGCTCGAAAAGTAAGCTTGTGCGGTTTCAAGAAAAGCGGTTTTCAGTCTAGTCAAGGACTTGTTCAATTGAATCGAGGGCCTATGTAGGAGTGTCATAATCCTAGTAGGTTATGAAGCAGAGCTACTTTTTGATCTAGGTTGTCTACAAAAAAGTACTTAGCTCTTTGTCAACTTTCGGGCTCGAAAAGTAAGCTTATGCAGTTTAATTAAAAGCGATTTTCAGTCTAGTCGAGGACTTGTTCAATTGAATCGAGGGCCTATGTAGGAGTGTCATAATCATAGTAGGTTCTGAAGCAGAGCTAATTTTTAATTTAGATTTCTACAACAAAAGTACTTCACGCGTTGTCAATTTTCGAGCTCGAAAAGTAAGCTTGTGCGGTTTCACGAAAAGCGGTTTTCAGCCTAGTCAAGGACTTGTTCAGTTGAATCGAGGGCCTATGTAGGAGTGTCATAATCCTAGTAGATTATGAAGCAGAGCTAATTTTTGATCTAGTTTGTTCACAAAACTGCTATTAACAAATCAAGCCCCAAAAGCAAGACAAATATAAAACTAACATTAAAAGTAAAACAAATATATATAAAGATCAAAATGCAGATATTATCAAGTCAAATCAGAAAAAAAATGAGGCTAAATAACATTGTATGCTAAAAACATTTAAGTTCAATTGAGACACTATTCTGCAATCGATAAAGTTCAATTGCTTGGCAAATACTCATACAATATGCACTATTGCTCTGGTTATACACTACACATGGATTAAACAAAGAACTCAACGGAACATAAGCGCGTTCTAGTTTATCAACTAACTGCGCAATGAAACTTTGTTTCCCAACTTTTTTCAGGTTGTCGGCATATCCTTGTTTACATTTTTTGGAAATCATAAGCACAATATGAGAATTCAGGGACATTCGGGGCTGCAGTTGATCCAGCAACATTATAATGAATTTTTCGAGCAGACCGAAAATAATTGCATCACCAATAACAAACTTGACAAAATGAAAGCAGCTTCTGCTGACGGATAACTCACAGTTTTCATCGTGACAAGAATAGTTTACGTTACTGAAAACGAATTGTTGTGACGTTTTCAAAATCATTGTATTAGTTAGAGGAGCAAACGGATGGTCCCATGGCAGCGAACTAACAGCTTTGCAGTTTTTCAAAGTTAGAGAGGACACCGTCAGATCACTTGGGGATATTTGTGGGACACATTTTCTAAAGAAATAACGTACAAAACGTTTTGCCACCAACTCTGTGAATTGCATTGGAGGAACTGACTTAGAGGATTGGCGCATCAAATTGTGATGTGGTGCCTCAAAAGGAAATGCCGAGTACAGTGTGAAGAAAACATGCGTGTGTACCTAAATTACAAATCAGGAGGTAGGTTTCAGAAGCTGACGGAAAAACACATAAATTGTTAGAACTGACAAACTTTCGAACTTTTTCTAAAGAAAGTGTCACAAAGCACGTACATAAAACGAAAATTCAATTTGTGGAAAAAAATAAAAGCAAAGTAAACCACAGCATTACGAGATGCATGAACGGAAAGAAGCAGAATTGATTTTTTTAAATTCTATAGTGACAAAAAAAATAATTACATCTTCCTCTAAGTGTGAACGGGCATGCATATCAAACACCTCTGAGCTCTCGCCATAGTACTTAGTAAGATTGCGCCTGAAGGTGTCAATTAATATCTCTGCAGCTACACATTTTTCCATATCAGAAGATTCCTCGATTAGAGCTCTTATTGCCAGAGACAGGCAGAGGAAATGAGAGAAGATGTCATGGCTCAGACAACCTGATAATGAAATAAAACCGTAAAAACAAAAACGATTTACACTCAGAAGCTTTCCTATACTTCAGAGTATCTAAACTTCTGAACTGTCGCGAAAAGTCTTTGCAAGGAAGTCGAAGACGGCACAGTCGGGAGTTTACAATGGCCTGTTTCTCTCTTGACAGCAAGCTGTTGCGTATGTTATGGAGCTCGAGTTCCAGGCACGAGTAAGTTTCAGGCACGAGTAGCCTGCAAAATTGCAATAACCAATGATTGGAACAGAACGAGATGAAAACAAGTTTATTCTGAGATCCTCTCTAATTCAGCAGGTTGTGTCAAGTTTAACAAAAATTCTAAATACCTTTAAAGCCACCGATAAGTCCACCAATGCATTCAATCAACTTCAATGTACTCGACCTTTCAGAGTTTGCCCTGAGAGATCCATGCGACCCATATCTGTACACCCAAACTTTTTTATTTGAGCCATTTCATCAGTTACAAGACAATTTGGACAACCATGTCTGCCATTAAACCGAGTTTCATTGACTATTGGAGCTTTAGAAACCATGCCGAGAACCAATAGCTCAACATTGAGCTTCACCTAAAAAATGCATTAAGACCCCAAAAGATGAACTTGACCTAAGCATTACGGGAACGTCAAAAAAGGAGGGTGGTAACAGCAACATAATTTGGCTTGAAGCTTTTAACTGAAGCCGAAAACTATGAATTATTTGTCAAAAAGAGGCAAGCACTCACTGTATACTCGTAATTCCCGACAGAGACACTAAACCCATCTGCAATTTGAAGGAATGCTTCAAAAAATCCGATGAAGAGTTGGTAAAAACAAGGTTTTTTTGTTCCACCGTACCTGCCAGCAAATACTATATTCCTGTCTTTGATTCGCCTCCAGGAAGGCAGATCGGGAATCATTTACCAGATCGGGTATATTTCAAATTTGCTGGATTTAAAGGGAGAGACGCCGTCCGTGTTCAAAATAAGGCGAACAGTTTTAAGCAATCTATTACCTGAGGATGACGCTCGCTTAGATAGGCTAAAAACAGACCCGAGTTCCAAAAAAAGGTTTGAAAAAGTTGTCGTAGACATTTTACTGTTTTCGCAAACACCATCAGTGCTCTCAGAATGCTCGCCAAAAGTTTCGTCAGAGCCTTTATCGGACTATGATTGGGTATAAACTCTTCAAAATCAGCAACAAAATCTTCACGTAGAGGAGTAGAGATCCTATTATCATTTTCAAAAACTGAGACAACTTGATTTGGACTAGCAGCAGAAAATTCGTTACTCTCATTTCCAAACACAGAAGTGAGAATTTCAACCCCTAAATTAGTTTCCTCTGTGAAAGAGCCATCAGAAGTATATACCGACAAGTCGGAGCCCGAAGAACTCTCTGTTGCACTTTTAAGAGCGTTTCTCGCTCGCTTTGATGCTCTAGATTTTGCTAGTTTTATTTTTCGTTGTCTGCGTTTTGATGGTACTTTTTTTTGCAGCTGAGGTAGCGGAGTTTAAATTAGTGGGAAGGGCATTTCCATTGCCAGGAACAGGAACAAGATTAGAAGCTACAGGAGTTTTTCCTCGGCAACCTGATCTTGTCCATGAATCGTACAAACGAACCTGTGTCCCGTGAAACTCTAACTGAGGGCACTGACAATCCTCTGTTTTCCCCGTGATTTCTTCCCCAATCTTAATTCAATTTTTTGCGGTCACTGTTAGTTCCATTTTATTTCTTCTCAAACCAGGAGCGAACATGCAATTTGGGACACATGAAAAGTTTACTAAAGATAGTCCCCCAACATAATTTTGCAACTTTTTTATGCCAAACAACAGAGAAATCGTTAACATTCGGAATAACTTCACGCCGTGGCAGATCCGAAAGATAACCAGCCAGTCCGTTGACTGTTGTTCCACAATCTAGCTTCTGTTCCGCAGAGACGCCAAAATTTACGAAATTCGATTCTTCATCTTTTCGAAAATTTGAATTCATGGACCGATACTCGACAAAATCAACTATTTTATATAATCGTCGATCATTTTGTTCGACAAAGAAAATGAACTTGATTTTTTTTACAAAGATTTTCAGGAATTTTTCTTGTCTGACTCTCAGAAGTATCTAACAATAACGACGCAGATCTGTAATCAGCAAAAGCTCATTCTTGCCAAGTATAATCATTTTTACCGCGCCTCCGCATTTTGAACTGAAATTGAAGACAGCAAGAATACTCAAAGACTGTTAAGCCTGAATCCATTAAAGTCAATTACCCAAAAATCAGACACGTCTAGAAAATCAAACGAGCGTTAGATTAGACCGAGCCCTTGTCCTGCTAAAAGTTTATTACACAATCGTTGAACAGGTATGAAAAAATTGGGACAGTGGTGGTCATGAAAATAGTTGTTGCTTCGGATGGTTATCTTTCCCAACAAAAACTACAACTGCGTCCAGTGATGGCTAATAAAAAGCCGGCTAAAGCCCTGGCGATCATGATTGTTCACAAGGCAGCTTCCAACAAAAGTTAAAACAACACAAAACGTCTATTTGCAAATTTTCAATAGTTTTCGGACATTTCTGGCTATATAATCACGCATCGCTTCGCCAACTGTTTGTTTCCAGACCAAAAAATTCACTTACGAGCTGAGATGAGGGTTCGAAACTCAGTCTAAGTGGGAAAAAACAAAACAGGCAAGATCAACAATTAGAAACCGCGCACTTTACTTAAAAGTCACGTTTCCGGACCAGAAGGATTACAGTTATTTCGTGGAATGAAATTAAATTGAGCCTATGCTTCGGTGGTCATAACATTGAGCAACGAAAAAACCATAAAAACGATTAACCACTAATTTTCAGAAATCGGTGGTCATAAAAACGAGCACTGCTTTGAAAAAACATTGTTTCCAGATCAAAAAAC
>NW_027449217.1:0-10000 GCF_964194025.1 Convolutriloba macropyga
CTACTCGAGTAAGGCGAAGAAAAGCTAGAAAGATACGCTTTTCACAAAGCAGGCTTAATGCATGCAAACCAAGGAGGAAGGAGTGATGCCCCTCCTTATAATAAGCAGAACCAAATAAAGAACAGACAGCATCATCTGTACAGTGACCAAGAAGAGGTGAAACTTCTGTATGTGAAAAGGCAATTTGAGCGAGATTTATTAGCAGACTAGTATTATGTTGTTTCTAGTAGGCGAAAGCCGAAACATCAACATGTGAAAATCTGATATTAAATCCTCAATCATTTTCCCTAGTATTATACAGCTATGAGTAACCTTAATTGGACACGGCAATTATTGCTGACCGGTGAAACTTTCGCATGGGAAAGACACACACACTTCTTGACAAAGCAATAAGTATTATGCTGTTTCTAGTACGCGAAAGCAGAAACATCAGCATGTGAAAGTTGTGAAGTTGAAGAATTTTTGTGTTGAGTACGATGTTGTTACTAGTAACCATGTCGACAGCTGAGAACTGTTCTCTAACCAATAGAAGGTGAAACTTCTGTATGTGAAAAGGCAATTTGAGCGAGATTTCTTAGCAGACTAGTATTATGTTGTTTCTAGTAGGCGAAAGCCGAAACATCAACATGTGAAAATCTGATATTAAATCCTCAATCATTTTCCCTAGTATTATACAGCTACTAGTAGCCGTAATTGGTCAGGGAAACATTGTTGACCGGTGAAACTTCACATGGGAAAGACACACAAATTACTTGACAAAACAATAAGTATTATGCTGTTTCTAGTATGCGAAAGCAGAAACATCAGCATGTGAAAGTTGTGAAGTTGAAAAGTTTTTGTGTTGAGTACGGTGTTGTTACTAGTAACCATGTCGACAGCTGGAAAGCTGTTCTCTAACCAATAAAAGGTAAAACTTCTGTATCTGAAGAGGCGGCGTGATTGAGATTTTTAACAGACTAGTATTATGTTGTTTCTAGTAGGCGAGAGCCGAAACATCGACATGTGAACATCTGGTTTTTAAATCATGAGTCAATTCTCCCTAGTATGATACAGTTGTTAGCCGGTATTGGTAACAGTAGAACAGAGATTTGGAGGGCAAAACCTGCTCATGGGAAATGCTCACAGAGCGCTATCTACCAGTACACATAGTATTATGCTGTTTTCTAGTACGCGCGAGCCGAAACATCAGCATGTGAAATGTGTAATCGTGGGTAACTCTAAGTGTGTAGAGTACTGTGTAGTAACTAGTAGCCATGCCAAAGCATGCATTGAAACTCTTCGTGATTTAAAAAGCTCAAAGCAAGATTGACGAGGCCGCAAGGCTATGTCTTTCTAAATTCGAACAAATCGAAAGATTGTTCAAAGTACAATTAAACTGATTGATCCTGTCAGTTGCCATATGCTTGTCTGAAAGACTAAGCCATGCATGTGCAAGCGAAGCTTGAAAAAGTGGAACCGCGAATGGCTCATTAAATCAGTTACTATCTATTAGTTGATTTGCAAGCTAAATGAATAACTGCGGTAACCCTGCAGCTAATGCATGCTGATTGTCCGACACTGTCGGAGACTTTTACAAGACTACACCGGGTGATTTGCTAAGTACAGACACATCCCGTGATGAGTCCTAGTAACTGAAAGATCCCAGATAGCTTCGGCTTGGGGACGGAACTTCCGAATTTCTGACCTATCAACCTATGATGGTAGTGTAACGGACTACCATGGTTGTGACGGGTAACGGGGAATCAGGGTTCGATTCCGGAGAGGGAGCCTTAGAAACGGCTACCACATCCAAGGAAGGCAGCAGGCACGCAAATTACCCACTCTCCGCACGAGGAGGTAGTGACTAGAAATAATGATATGAACCTTTATGGTTTGTAATCAGAATGGAATGGACTTAAAAGCTCCATTGATGAACGAGTAGAGGGCAAGTCTGGTGCCAGCAGCCGCGGTAATACCAGCCTCTACAAGCGTATGCAATAGTTGCTGCGTTTAAAAAGCTCATAGTTGGATCTGTTTGAGTAGAACGGCAACATGGTCTTCAGTTAAATCTGTTGACTCGTTCCGCTCATCCTTCGCATCGAAGAAATAGTTTGCACTTAAATGTGACGAACTGTGGAAACGGTGTTTTCACCCTGAGAAAATTAGAGTGTTCAAAGCATCCTTTGGGATCGAATAATAAAGCATGGAATAATGGAGAATGACCCGCTACTCGATTGATGCCGGTTGGCTGAGTGCGGTAATGATTGAAAGGAACAGACGGGGGCATTTGTATTGCTACGTTAGAGGTGAAATTCTTGGATCGTGGCAAGACAAACTACTGCGAAAGCATTTGCCAAGAATGTTTTCATTAATCAAGAACGAAAGTCAGAGTATTGAAGAGGATTAGATACCCTCGTAATTCTGACCATAAACTATACCAACCTACAATTTGTCAAAGTCGATCTTGACTTGGCAAGAGATTAACCGGGAAACCAAAGTTTATTGGTTCCGGGGGAAGTATGGTTGCAAAATCGAAACTTAAAGGAATTGACGGAAGGGCACCACCAGGAGTGGAGCCTGCGGCTTAATTTGACTCAACACGGGAAAACTCACCCGGTCCAGACATCTTAAGGATTGACAGATTGAATATCTTTCATGATTATATGGGCGGTGGTGCATGGCCGTTCTTAGTTAGTGGAGTGATCTGTCTGGTTAATTCCGATAACGAACGAGATCTTCTCCATCTAAATAATGAAATTCACTATATGTGAATTCAAACACTTCTTAGAGGAACTATGCGGAATTAAATACCGCAGATGAAGTGAGGCTATAACAGGTCTGTGATGCCCTTAGATGTTCTGGACTGCACGCGCGCTACACTGTGTACTTTTAGATTGAGTACTCAGCCCTTGGTCCGAAATGGACTGGGCAATCAGAGAAAAGTACAGCGCTTCAAGGGGATCGTCTGTTGTAACTTGCAGACGTGAACCAGGAATTCCTGGTACTTATGAGTCAACAACTCATAGGGATTACGTCCCTGCCCTTTGTACACACCGCCCGTCGCTACTACTGATTGGATAGTTAAGCAAGAATTGCAAATTCCTACTGTTGGGACTTCGGTCTCCGGCAACGGGATGAAGCGGATCGAGCTTAATTGTCTAGAGGAAGTAAAAGTCGTAACAAGGTTTCCGTAGGGGAACCTGCGGAAGGATCAGTGATTGATTCCTTCGGGCATGGCTGCTGGTAGAGGCCATGTCTGTAGTGCGCATGACGCTCTGTCGCTAGAGATTGCTTGGCAACCAATCTCGAATTATGTATCGAGCTCAAAAACTACTTGTGTGGATACATAGTTCAGCAGTCATGGCAAGGGACTGCTTAAAGGGAGACTAGTTAGCAAAAGCAGCCTAGCAGAACTGCAGCTATCTAGATCTCAGAAGCTGGGTTATAGAAGCCCAGCTATAGACTTGTGAATGAGAAAGGCCTAAAAAGGTCCACAAGTCGCGTGGTTAGAACCGACACGCAAAAATCCCAGCGAGTGACAGAGCGTTGCGCTGTTCAGTGGGAAAGAGTTGAGCTACTCGGGGCGCCCACTGAACTTGCTCCGAGCCAAAGGCTCGAAAAAACACAGCTTAGCCTCAGATCCTTTACATAGAAGGCTAGCTAAAATAAACTTACCTTGGACGAGGGTAAAGTTTAGTCAGTTCTTAGGGGAGAGTAATCCACAGCTTCTCGCCCTCTGAACATTCTCCCAGATATGTAGGTCTGGGAGAGTCTCCTCCTGTTCTTCGGAATCTGGAGGTAGACAAAGACAGTACGATACGATCTTGCATCGGGATGACTAACCGATAATGATCATAATCTGACAATTTTTCCGGCTTGAGGCACCGGAGTCAGATTAAAGACACATACTGAACTAAAGGCGTATGTGCAAAGCTTGTCGGAGTGTAGAGAGTCAAGCTGAGTTGACTCGTCACGTGGTGATGACAACAGCCATGTGCAAAACACTCACAACTTTATCGTCTATGTGGAAAAGGTTGCTAACAGCGCTCTCTATGAGAGGCCCTCGCATATAACTATACGAGGAAAAGGCGATAGAGTTGTTTGAATGTGGGGCAGGTTCATCGACAAGCTAAGTTGATCACATTCTTGTTGTGGCATCCTACTAGAATTGGTCACGGTCTGCACCAACTCTCCCCAAGTTGGCCAGACTTAAAACTAGAAATAAGGTTTGCAGCTATGTGAACCTAGAAACTGTAAAGGAGTTGAAAGAACTTAAAGGAATTGAAAGAGGCCTTGAGGTATATCCTCTTGGTAAAGACCCACAAAAGCTCACAAAAGTGGCTTCGAAGGGCAAAACTGGTTCATCCAAAACAATTGGAGAGCTTAAAGCAGAACCAATTCGAATGAAACACTATTGGTGAAACTTCATCATGAGAACGTCACAAGCTGATCACGCTCTATGATATGACTAGTATTATGTTGCTTCTAGTAGGCTAAGCGCAAGCCGAAACATCAACATGTGAAAGTCGTAGAATTTTGCAATCAAACTGTGGCTAGTACTGTGATGTTACTAGTAACCTGGTGTTCCGTCATATGGCCAAGAGAGCATTTGAAGGCGAAACTTCTGCATGGGAAAGCTGCATCATGATCAAAATTTTATATCGAGTATTATGTTGACGTTAGTAGGCCTTGGCCGAAAACGCAGCATGTGAAAGGTATAGATAAAAGTTATTGTTGCAGTCAGTACTGTGTAGTTACTAGTAGCTGGATTTAAGCTCAAAATGAGACACTGTTGGTGAAACTTCATCATGAGAATGTCACAAGCTGATCAAGCTCTATGATATGACTAGTATTATGTTGCTTCTAGTAGGCTAAGCGCAAGCCGAAACATCAACATGTGAAAGTCGTAGAATTTTGCGATCAAATTGTGGCTAGTACTGTGATGTTACTAGTAACCTTGTGTTACGTCATATGGCCAAGAGAGCATTTGAAGGCGAAACTTCTGCATGGGGAAGCTGCATCATGAACAAAAGTTTATATCGAGTATTATGTTGACATTAGTAGGCCCTGGCCGAAAGCGCAGCATGTGAAAGGTATAGATAAAAGTTATCGTTGCAGTCAGTACTGTGTAGTTACTAGTAGCTGGATTTAAGCTCGAAATGAGACACTGTTGGTGAAACTTCATCATGAGAACGTCACAAGCTGATCACGCTCCATGATATGACTAGTATTATGTTGCTTCTAGTAGGCTAAGCGCAAGCCGAAACATCAACATGTGAAAGTCGTAGAATTTTGCGATCAAATTGTGGCTAGTACTGTGATGTTACTAGTAACCTTGTGTTACGTCATATGGCCAAGAGAGCATTTGAAGGCGAAACTTCTGCATGGGGAAGCTGCATCATGAACAAAAGTTTATATCGAGTATTATGTTGACGTTAGTAGGCCCTGGCCGAAAGCGCAGCATGTGAAAGGTATAGATAAAAGTTAGCGTTGCAGTCAGTACTGTGTAGTTACTAGTAGCTGGATTTAAGCTCGAAATGAGACACTGTTGGTGAAACTTCATCATGAGAACGTCACAAGCTGATCACGCTCTATGATATGACTAGTATTATGTTGCTTCTAGTAGGCTAAGCGCAAGCCGAAACATCAACATGTGAAAGTCGTAGAATTTTGCAATCAAACTGTGGCTAGTACTGTGATGTTACTAGTAACCTTTTCTTACGTCATATGGCCAAGAGAGCATTTGAAGGCGAAACTTCTGCATGGGGAAGCTGCATCATGAACAAAAGTTTATATCGAGTATTATGTTGACGTTAGTAGGCCCTGGCCGAAAGCGCAGCATGTGAAAGGTATAGATAAAAGTTATCGTTGCAGTCAGTACTGTGTAGTTACTAGTAGCTGGATTTAAGCTCGAAGTGAGACACTGTTGGTGAAACTTCATCATGAGAACGTCACAAGCTGATCACGCTCTATGATATGACTAGTATTATGTTGCTTATAGTAGGCTAAGCGCAAGCCGAAACATCAACATGTGAAAGTCGTAGAATTTTGCGATCAAATTGTGGCTAGTACTGTGATGTTACTAGTAACCTTGTGTTACGTCATATGGCCAAGAGAGCATTTGAAGGCGAAACTTCTGCATGGGGAAGCTGCATCATGAACAAAAGTTTATATCGAGTATTATGTTGACGTTAGTAGGCCCTGGCCGAAAGCGCAGCATGTGAAAGGTATAGATAAAAGTTAGCGTTGCAGTCAGTACTGTGTAGTTACTAGTAGCTGGATTTAAGCTCGAAATGAGACACTGTTGGTGAAACTTCATCATGAGAACGTCACAAGCTGATCACGCTCTATGATATGACTAGTATTATGTTGCTTCTAGTAGGCTAAGCGCAAGCCGAAACATCAACATGTGAAAGTCGTAGAATTTTGCAATCAAACTGTGGCTAGTACTGTGATGTTACTAGTAACCTTTTCTTACGTCATATGGCCAAGAGAGCATTTGAAGGCGAAACTTCTGCATGGGGAAGCTGCATCATGAACAAAAGTTTATATCGAGTATTATGTTGACGTTAGTAGGCCCTGGCCGAAAGCGCAGCATGTGAAAGGTATAGATAAAAGTTATCGTTGCAGTCAGTACTGTGTAGTTACTAGTAGCTGGATTTAAGCTCGAAGTGAGACACTGTTGGTGAAACTTCATCATGAGAACGTCACAAGCTGATCACGCTCTATGATATGACTAGTATTATGTTGCTTATAGTAGGCTAAGCGCAAGCCGAAACATCAACATGTGAAAGTCGTAGAATTTTGCGATCAAACTGTGGCTAGTACTTTGATGATGCTTGTAGCCAACCGAATTGGTTGAAAAGCCCAATAAGTAAGCTAACTTGGGAGAGCTTGTTGGAAACCAAATGCTACTAGATTGGTCCAAATACATCCTTCAACAGGGGATCACTTGGCTCGCTTTACGAAGAGGAGCACAGCTATATGTGTTAATTCGGTATGAATCGCAAGATTTGTTTACCGACCTCTCTAACGCAAAAGGCGGTCTCGGCTTCGGCTGTTGACTGCGTCCGATTCAGGGTTATATAACTCTCGATTGAACACATTGATGTTCTATTGTTGGTGCTTCCAATAAAATTGGAACACTTAAAGCAGAACCGATTCAAATAATAGCATTCTGATCAATGATTGCATTCCTTGATCAAGAACTGCTGGAGTCATTGTGATGGCGAATTTTCTTCATAAGAAAATTGCAAAGAGACGGAACTTAATGAGACTAGTATTATGTTGTTTCTAGTAAGCGGAAGCTGAAACAGCAACATGTGAAAATCAAGTTTTGTTCAATGATCTCGAGGCGATAAGTACTATGAAGCAACTAGTAGCCTAAGCATGACTCAGATTTGAGACAGTCAAAAAGACTGGCGAAACTTCTTCACATGAAAGTTACATAGAGAACTACAAATGTATACAGCGAGTATTATGTTGTTTCTAGTAGGCGAAAGCTGAAACATCAACATGTGAAAGTTGTCTGCAAACTGTAGAACGATATGTGATTAGTACTGTGCTGTTACTAGTAGCCAGTCTGACTGTAGAAGCCAAGACAAAGGGAAACTAATGCATCTGAAAAGGACAAGTTATGGAAAGGTATGCACGATAAGTATTATGTTGTTTCTAGTAAGCGGCAGCTGAAACATCAACATGTGAACGTCGTTGTGTACAGTAACCTAGAACTATATAGTCCTTAGTAACGTGCATTTACTAGTACCTGTAATTGGTATTCAGACTCAGGCAGTTTGGAATAGTTTGGCAAAGATGCACCAGAGAAAACTGGGATTTGATACAGAAATTGTTGAATACAAGTATTATGCTGCTTCTAGTAGGTTGAATCCGAAACATCAGCATGTGAAAATTGAAAACATTTCTGGTTCGAATTGTCACAAGTATTTGGTGATCTGAGTAGCCAAACTCACTACAACGCCAATTGAAGGCAAAAATTCTCAACGGGAAAAGCTATTCTCATTGAATGAGCTAACAAGACGAGTATTATGTTGCTTCTAGTAGGCGAAAGCCAAAACATCAACATGTGAAAGTCTTGCTGAACAAATTTAATGTTGTTGAGCTCAGTACCGTGTGAATTAGTAGCCATAATTGGCGAGCGAAAATTGAACTGGCGAAACTTCGTCTTTGGAAAATTGCAGATGCCGAGCACTTATTTTGCAACGAGTATTATGTTGACTGTAGTAAGCGAAAGCCGAAACAGCAACATGTGAAAGCTGTTGAAATTTGTGGTCATTTTGCAATAAGTACAAGGAGTGTAACTAGTAGCCAGGTCAAAATTTGGGATAAGAATGAGCAAAAATTCTGCATGAGAACAGTTGAAATTATGAAACTAAATTACAAAGACTAGTATTATGTTGTTTCGAGTACGCGAAAGCGGAAACATCAACATGTGAACGTTTGTAACGAAGTTTCGTTAATTTTCAGCCTAGTACTGAGCAAGAACGAGTAGCCTCATCTCCAATCCCACGCAAAATGTAGTGAAATATGTGAGTGAACCTTATTCACGGTGAGGGTTTCCCGAGGTCTGTATTGCAGCGAGTATTATGTTGCTTCTAGTAAGCGAAAGCTGAAACAACAACATTTGAAAGTTGGAATTAATGACTGAATGGAAACTTCGACCTGTGTTTGATAGTAGTAGCGAACAAAACTGCTGAATCGGTTTCTGTCTCATATTGGTCAGTGAACCAATTAAGAGACAATCAACTACATAACCTGAATTGGGCGAGAGAACCCCCTTAACTTAAGCATATCAGTAAGGGGAGGAAAAGAAATCAACTGAGAATCCCTTAGTAATGGCGAATGAACAGGGAAAAGCTCATCGGGAAGAGAAATGGCAACATTTCTCGGTGTCCAGTATGGTTTGATGCTAGACTGGTGAATTTGTCCTGATGTCTACTGGAAAGTAGCATCAAAGAAGGTGAAAATCCTGTAAAGGTCATTTTCGATACCAGTCATAATGGCTCATTCCTATGAGTAGAGTTGTTTGAAAGTGCAACTCGAAGCTGGAGATATGTCTCTCCAAAAGCTAATTATAAAGCGAGACCGATAGTAAACAAGTACCGTGAGGGAAAGTTGAAAAGCACTCTGAAGAGAGAGTGAAAAGTACGTGAAACTGTTGAAGGGGAACTGGAGTGAGCGTTACCATACTCAATGCCTTGATATTATATTCTCGGCTACCGAGTAGTGTAGTTGTCGTCTTTTGGCAAATCTTGTTAATGAATCGAGCAGAAGTTTTCCTCGGAATTCTTCTTGTTGATTCTAAACAAAATGAGATAAATTGATCTTGATTGCCTGTCTGACCTCAACTTCCTATTCAATGCTCTCTACAGCCCGTCTTGAAACACGGACCAAGGAGTGTGAGTTGCTTGCAAGTGTTGTCGCTCATTGAAAGCGCACACGCGAAATGAAAGTGAACAGTGTAATTTTTATGAATTGCACTACTTTGTGTGGTGAGGGCGCCGATTCGGTGTCCCGCAACCACGGACGGTTTTGCTCTTATTGCATGACTGATCCAGAGCAAGTAGCACACGACCCGAAAGATGGTGATCTATGCTTGGGCAGGGCGAAGCCACGGGAAACCATGGTGGAAGCCCGAAGCGGTTCTGACGTGCAAATCGATCGTCTGACCTGAGCATAGGGGCGAAAGACTAATCGAACCATCTAGTAGCTGGTTTCCTCCGAAGTTTCCCTCAGGATAGCAAAAGCTTGAGCAAGATTGAAAAATCTTCGCAAAGCAATTTCATCGGTTAAAGCGAATGATTAGAGGAATGGGGGAAAATTTTTCCTTCACCTATTCTCAAACTATAAATCGGTGAGATGTCCTTGTGACTTAATTGCACTTGGACTATGAATGCAAGCTTTTTGTGGGCCGCTTTTGGTAAGCAGAACCGGCGATGTGGGATGAACCAAAAGTTGGGTTAAGGCGCCTAACTACTTGCTCATGAGTCACCACAAAAGGTGT
>NW_027449218.1:0-16193 GCF_964194025.1 Convolutriloba macropyga
CTCTCAAGGGGCCTAGACCTACTTCCTACTGTATGTCTTTGACAGTTTCCGCCAAATTTGGCGCTGTAGCGGGATACTGGTTTCTGTCTCTCACCTTTGTTCGCTAAGAGTGGGGGATGCTCCTGTAGACAGAGTTTACCACTGTGGTCTGGCTTCTGGAGTCGAGAGTGACCGACACCCGTGTGGTGTGAAGATCGTCGCCCAGCGGCATTTCAGGGTAGCCGAAGGTATCCAGGTCGATCCTGAGGAGTTTCGTTGCCTTCCGAATCACGGCCGGCTTGTTGTAGTACGCGCGCATGAGGTCATGGGCGCCAGTGGAATGGGTCGAAGTTGCGGCGGCCTGCCATCCGAGCTCCTCGTCGCCCTCCTCGGCAGTGCTGTTCAGCAGCTTTGACTTGCGGCGCTTCAGATATTTGTCTGTTTCCTCGCAGGTCATGCCCGTCATTGCAAAGAAGCAGCTGTTGTATCCATCCTCCTGCAGACATCGACGTAAAAATCATGGCACCAAGACCCGGTAAGTAGACGTGTCGGGCCGCGAGACAGACAACAGGGCCACAGGAAGGCTGTGAGCCATGGATGGGGCATAGGCGTTGGTAGGAATGTGCATGCTGTGACCAACCCCGGGGGGGGGGGGGGGGGGGGGGGCGGGGCAGGAGAGGGAGAAGGCAACAAAGACAGGCACCCATGAGAGTGGTGGAAAACATGCATGCGAGATCACCTCGGTGAAGCCATAGCGCCACCCATAACGGACGTGGCCCTCCAGAGCCAGCATGTTAACAACGTCTGGGTACCACTCGTTCATCTTGTCGGCTTTCAGTATGAAATCGTACTGGAAGCCTTTCTGGAGGCCGCACTGCAGTGCCTGAGGCCTGAAGTGCTTGTTCATACCAAGGCCAGAGGGAACCAGCTTCAGAATGTGGAACTGATCGGACACAAATCGGTGGAAGCCTTCCGGGGACCGTTCATAGGGGCCTCCATAGTGAGGCCCGGACAGGAACATCCCTGGCCTCGCCTTGTCCAGGAACCCAGACAGCAGCCGCTCATACGGATTCCGTACCCACATGATCCTCACTGCCTCAGGATCCTTGAGGAGAGCCCGGTACTGGCTCACAGGCAGCCCCTTGAGGTGCTGCATCACTTCGTTATGCTGAGGGTGGTAGAAGTGGCTCGACCCCTGGCCTTCAAACGTATGCTCCGGCCGAGGCAGCTCCTCCTCCATGCCATGAATCAGAAGTGTCTTCCATCTGTGTGGGTGCCACGGGTGAGACACAACTGTCTTACGGCCTGGAATCAAAGGATTTCCGCTCAAACAGCGGTGCACAGAAGTGATGTAATGCAGCGTCCTCACCGGGTGCTTCCGACTTTCGTGCCTAGGCATGTTATGATCTTCTGCCCATTGTGCATAGTCAGGGGGAAAGGCACGTGGTCGACAAACCGATAGGCCCGCTGATTCACAAAATAGGTAACACCTGCGGGAAGTTGCACATTGCCGCCATAGTCAGCCACGCTGCCACAGGAAATTAACATTGCGAGGTTTACACCTCCTTTGCTGCATGTAGGATCATACATACTCGCATGGATGGGGGCTATATGTGAGGCTTGAGCCTCTGACGTCCTTCAAACTCTGACTTACTGGGGTAAGTGACTCTCTCTCTCTCTCTCTCTCTCTCTCTCTCTCTCTCTCTCTTCTCTCTCTCTCTCTCTCTCTCTCCTCGCATGGATTTTAGTTGCTCTGCGCAGACGGGGGAATATTTTGATGTGAAGCAAGAAACGAGAACATTGAGTTGCTGGGGTGGGTGTAAGTGTGTGTTGAGGGGGGAGGGACGGTAGGAACCTGCCTTTATTTCTGTCTCTCACGCCCGAGTGCGATGTCTCGTACAGGCCCGGATACATCGCCTCCATTGATGCGCCCGTCGCCTGCACCCTCGCCCGCGCACCCATGCACAGGACGGCGGAGAGCAAGATGCACAGCGCCCGGGGGAATAACGCCCTCATCTCGGCTTATCGCGGCCTGCACACGAACCGATGGCCTGCAGGCCCGTTTACACGGCCGAGAAACGTCGTTCTGCGTCGCTGATAAACCGACAAATCGCCCAGTCAGGGTCGCAAACTGGGTATATCCACCGACAAAGGAGTGGTGAGCCTGGAGAGCGGAAACTCTGACCCCTTGTCGGCTTGTCCCGGGCTCCTTCCACTGCAAGCCGTGAGCTTGCACTAAAGCGCCCTGTATCGACAGGACGTGTCCCTGTCGGACAGACCCGCAGGCAGCAGCTGCACCGGCCGCAGAAAGCCTGACCTTTGCACGGGTCAAGCTGCTGGACGATAGGTGGTGTCCGTCCGGCAGGCGGCATGCAATGACCAAGTGCGGTCGTCACTCACGAGCTCAGTCCACCCAATCCGAGCTGGGCCGCTCGAGGCTCGAGCGACTCGGCCCGTCACATCTACTTACCGGGTCACTCACAGTCCACATGGAGTACAATATACCGGGGTCCGGGGTACACATGTGAACTAAGCCACGTACCGTGTGGTACGAAACGTACTGTGGATTCAATTGGCTGCCTAGTACGTTGCCGTACCCATCTATCCAAAATTACCGAACGCTCAGAATCCGGATACTCAATTCGCTAGGTGCTGTCGATTGTCGGCAGTCATTGTTCAAATGTCGACGACCGGCGCGTCATCACTCGACAAGTCACGAGCTACTGTACCTACCCTAGCCATAAAATAAAAAAAACACCCCCGGGCAGGTGATCGGAGGCGAGCTAGCCATGTAGGGACTAGGGTACATAAACACCAGAGCTCGAGAAATGTTTTACGAGTACAGGGTTTGTAGAGAACCTAGTCCCTACTATTCGTTATTACCATGCAAGCTCGGGTTCCAACGCGTACAGGATGATGAAGGGTTGGTTACAGCGGGGCCGGGTACGCGTACAGGTACCAGCCATGATGTACTCGTAGTTGCCCAAGTACTGGCTGACCATCTGGCCTAATATTTTGATTTTACTGTACGTATCTCCCTAGTCCACTAGGGTAGGGACTACCCTAGATGGGTGCCTAGGAAACCTACAATCTATCGGGGTTTCTCGGACAGAAAAATTGCTGCCAGCCGCCAGGGTACCTACCCTACCCTACCTAGGTGTTGTACTAGCAGGTACCCTTGGCTAGGTTCTAGGTACCCTACGGGCTACCGGCCCACTCGGCCGTACGCTTTTTTGTACGATCGTACGATCGTACGATCTGCAGCGCCCTGTACACGAAATATGTGAAAACCGGTCCCCTAGGGTAGGGCACCTACTCATACAGTACTAGTACAGTACTCAATTTCTACAAAGTAGGGTACCTACCCTAGTTAGGGTAGGGTACGTTGAAACGGAAATTCAACTGCCGTCTGCCGCGGCGCCGGCCATCGCGTAGCATGTACGGCCCAATTACTCAGTCAGACAGTATCTGCCCTGGCCGGGCGGGTATCATCAGCTCCTACTATCAGCTAGGGAGATAGGTACTGTACTCGTATCTGCATTCTGCATTGATCGATCGATCAGCCCGTCGAGGGTATTGTATGTATGTACCACTAGTACGAGATAGATATACAAGATTCAAGACATTCGTCACGAATAGACGTCGAAATCGAGCAGGAGGGCGACCGCCCGAGTGCGTGACCTCCACGAATATCCGTTGGACTTCTGAGTCTAATTCCGATTGAATTGCAATTCGCATTCGTCGAGTACTCGTACTCGTATGAGATACAAACTCATGAAACCAAGCGATTGTACGAGTACCGGCGATATCACGGAATGCATTTCGACGAAGGAGTATCCGCATTCATTTTCCGAATAAGGTTCGAGAGATACATCACGAAAGTCCTCCGCATCCTAACCGCAAGTAGGTAAGGCGACAGCCACGGCGTGTGATTACTCGTACACTACTGAGTTTCCACGACTATTCGTCTGTTATTCCGATTGATCTGCGTACCTTTCCGGGAAAATCACGAAAACATACGAATATGGTACGTACATACTCATGGTACTGGGACTGTACGTACTTACGAGTCACGGTACTGGTAAGTGGTAAGTGGTGAAACGGGGGATCTGACTCAGCGTGTACGGGTTTCTGTAATTCTGTCCTGGACTTTTATACTTTAGCTTTTTAGTTTCTTCCCTTAGCGGGCATCAGAGGCAGATTGATAATTGCTTTGATTTTTGCTCTTTTTATTCTAGCTTTATGAATTTAAAAGTCTCAGCTCTGCATAGCAGTTCCGAGTCTGTTTAATTGCGCTTGTCCCTTCCCTTTCCAGACATGTTCAATGTCGGGTAGACAAGCAGCACCAGACTAATTTAACAATTGTGGGCATGCTAATTTTCTAAATACAGATTTTACTTCGCCCCTTTTATATTGGCTACTTTATTAGCCATCATGCCCACTTATGATCGCTCACACAGGTAGCGTGCGGGCGGCTTGCGCCTGAGCTGGTTGTGTGGGTGACTGACTGCCTTTTGTTCTTGGCTACGGCAGGCCCCTCAGCTCGCGTGGCAACGCCATGTTTATTTGAGGCAATTACGCGCTGCTCACGTGCCTCAGGCCACGCTGCCTTTAATGGCTGCTGGAGCATCAGCCTTGACTGCTGATGCCCAGTATTTTATACGCTTGGAGCGCGCCATGGCGACTGCAGCATACGTTAGCAGTCACCGCGAGAAGACTGAGACGACCAGGCGCCGCAATCAGACTATGTGCGAGTATAAGGCGTGGCTAGACTCAGTTCCTGCCCAGCGGCGGCCCGCACTTGAGGGGAGTACTAGTTTCGACGTGCTGCAGTTTTTGATTGAGTATTGGGGGCAGCGCCATACGGGCAAATGCGACATGCTGAAGGGAGCTGGGCAGGCTGCTCCTGGCTACCTGGCAGGTGCTGTGGCTGCCCTTGCCACTGGATTCCGTGAGCAAGGGTTGCCTGACGCTGTCAACCCTGCTTTACAACCTCCGGTGCGGTTGCCTGTCTCCTGTCCCATTTTGTTTGGATGGTCTGCAGTTTTGGTGCATAGAGCTGAATATGGTTTTGCGACTCTTATTATTGTTACTATACGTGTGTTTGTAGGTGAAACAGTACGTTGAGGGTTATAAAAAGCTGGCATACCAACTCGGGTACGAAGTGTCCTGTGCGGTGCCTTGGACGGAGGAGCTAGTAGCTGCTGCCATCCACCACTTGATGGAGCGTTCAGCGCACTTCCAGCATGGGCATGACCGAGACTTGGCCATAGCAGCAGTGGCTGCCCGGGATGCTGCTGGCCTGGCGTTGGCATGGGAGACGGCTCTTCGCGGGAAGGAGGTGTGCTGTTTGAAGTCTAGTGATTTCTATCTTGCGGGTCTCGACTGCCTGTCAGCTTGGGATCTGATCTGCACGGGGAATTTCTCTCCTGATACTGTCGTTTTGGTGGAACCCAGTCTGGGTACTAAAGTGGATTCTTCTTCTACCCCGGGCGTTGTGCGTCTCTATTATCACCCTGCTGGTGTCAGCGCTTTGCGGCAGCTACACGTGTTAGTGTGCCGGTTGCGCGCGATGGGCGCCTCGGATTCCGGGTTTGTGCTACGGCCCTTAAATCCTGACCTGGTGTCTTTCAAATCCGGGCCCATGGGTTCTGACGTCCTAAACCGTCAGCTACAGGAGACGCTGCGTAAGCTGGGGCTGTGGGCTGGGCATACGGCGCATGGGCTAAAGCGCGGGCGGCTGCAGTCGGAATTGCATGGTGGTGCAACTGTTGCAGAAATTTCTGCTGTGCGACATGCGGATGAGGGTATGACGGTTCGCTATTTACATCCCACGGCACATAAACGCCGCTTGCGTGCCCCTGATCCGTCTAGCCCTACGGCCTAGGCCACACCAGCAGATACGCCCAGACTGCATAGCGGGGGTTACGCTTGAGGCCTGTTAGCTGTTGCCTTTTGGGCACTCTAGCGCCTGGTGTAAATATACTAATTTCTTTGCCGACACTGTTCCTTGTGTGTAAACGTTGTTTTTGGACAATGGGGAGGGACGGCAGACGTGCGACCCAACTCTTATTCCACTCTGGGGCGATCAGGATGCAGTCTACTTTTTCTGCCTCTATTTTGGTGAGCACTTCATGCATCTTGTGGAAGGGCGGGTTTACCCAGGCGAATACTCTGTGTTGTCCTGGGACGGTCCATGGCAGCTTGAAGGCGTCCACGCCAGCTGTTTTCGGGCACAGGTCCAAGCTAAAGAACCTGTCAGCTCTATGATTAAGACTGTCTGCGAATGGGTCCAGGTTGGGCGACACCTGCCATAGCGCGCACAGAAACTCGAAGTGGCAATCTGATATTGCCCAGGATGATTCGTCCGCCACTTTGGAGTCCCTGTCTGCCTGCGCCATCAGCTGGTGTTCTCTGGGAAGCCATCTCGCCTCCAACTCCAGATCCAGGTCTGTACACAGTTCCCAGATCTGCCTGACTATAGGCAGTGTAGTCGGTCCCCCTGCCATCCTGTTGATATCATTAGCTGCCACCTGGGAGTCTGTGAGGTATAGCATGGCTGTCCTGCGCAAGACGTGGCTGTTGATGTCTGTGACGGTGCGCAGCCAAGATAACAGGCAATCCAGCTCCCTGCTGGAACTGGAGTATTCTTGTGTTTCCGCTCTCATGGCGTCCTCGTTGGAAAAGGATGTACGAAACGGCTGCAGCCCCCATGCGTCCATGGTGGCCTGATCCGGGATCTGCAGTTGATTTACGTCGGCAGGGATGATGGCGTCCAGCGCTACTGGGTAAGCGCCAAAGCCCACTGCTGAAGCGTCGCCTGCGACAATTATGCCTCTTTGCCTGCTCCACATCCTCCTGCCGTTCATGTGCTCCAGATTGTCTGCTAGGTACTGTAACGTAGGGCGACATCTCTCTGGCTGGCTGTATACGTTCTCCCAATCTGTGACGCCTACCAATGCGCTCCATAGGTCTCGGCATAGCAGGGGTGCCAGATGCACGGCCCTTCGGATGCTGATGATTTTTCCTGCAACCTGGGCGATCTCCCTGAAGGTGAAGCTTTTAGCTGTCAGCATTTTTTGCAGCATGCTCATGATAGCCTGCAGCTTCATCTCTGGTACCACAAAATGAGCGGGGGCTGAGAGATGTACTCCCATTCCCAGGAACTCAAAGTACTGCTGCGGGTGGAGCTGTAGCTTGTGGACGGACAACGCCCAGCCTAGGGACGACAACAGCAGGTGTACGGCTGCGGTCAGGAAGCGGCCTTGCGCTGGTGATGGTGCTGTTACCGCCCAGTCATCAATGAAGGTGACGAGTCTGAGCCCTTGCGTCCTGGCATGCTGGAACTGGAATGTCGTGATGTCTGTATAGAGGCTCGGGGCTATCGCTGTTCCGAATGGGCAGCAAAGATAAACATAGCAGTCCCCTTCTATCACGAAACCGAAATACGGGACGTACTTGTCTGCGACTGCGATGTGGTGGTATCCTGCTGACGTGTCTCCTGTAGCGCCCACTCCCCCTTCTTCAGCCATGCTGACTAAGTCATCAAGTGTCTCATACTGCATTTTCTGGTAGCGGCAGAAAATGTTGACGTAGTTGTGATCGAACACCAGTCTCTTTTTTCCTGTGACAGGGCGTACATCTACGCCAATAGGGCTGATGACTATAGGGGGCTTGCCCTCAGGCCACCACCACCTCGCTACCTTCCCCTTCGGTAGCAGGTCTGTGTGTAGTGTCTCCAGCACGAAGGGTAGGTGCTCCTCGTACGACCTCATGTTGGGCAGGTGTACCTCTCCCGGCGTCTTTCTGTCTATCAGTCTCCTGGCCTCTGCTTCCCCATACGTGCGGGTTAGCGCTTTCCATGCTCTGGTCATGCGCTGCTTGTAGCGCGGGTGCGACTGCTGTATGTCTGACTGCGGGTGCACGAATTGCAGCGTCATGCCTGTTCTTATCAGGCGCATGACCCTTTTGCATAGCGCTTTATTTCGGATAGTGGCTGGCAGCTGACGCGCCATGGCTGCCCATACTTCTGCATGTCTGTGCAGGTTTCCCATGACGAACTGCTGCTCGTCCCTGATGACCTCTCCTCGGAGCCATTCTTCCCATTGTGGTTGCGGCACGTGCTCCGTACATTCTGCAGGTCTGCTGCTCATCAGTGCGACGCGGCTGAAGTATCCCTGCAGGTGAGCCATGGCTCTCTGGATTTCCGGGTGCGCCAACGGCAATGCCACTGGCATCGCAGTCCTGCGCTCCGGCGTTTCTGCTGGGGGCATCAAGGGTGGCATGGGTGTAGTTGTTGCTGCTGAGTCCTGAGCTACGTCGAGCAGCCAGTAGTCTTCATCCACGGCTGCGTCAAGTGCTTCTGCCAGGGTAGGCAATCCCCTGGCCTGGATTGTTTCCCAGCTAGGGGCGGTGGGCGGCGGCAGCGTGTTGCTGTCGTCATGGCGCTGCCCTGCTGTGGCTGCTGCTGCTCGGGCGCTGTGTGCCTTGACCTTGGGTACGCTCTGGCTGCCCTCTGCCATCTGTTGGCTGTTCTGTGTCTGTATTCCTGCCTTATATGCCTCCTGCAGGAATCTCGTCACCAACGCTGGGCAAAAACAGTTTCCATACAGCTGGTGCTGAAGCTCCTCTGGGGTGTCTCTCAGGTCCAGGCGCCCTCTCGGGATCCTAACGTGTACGGGGCAGTCTGGAGTTTTCCTGAAGGCCGCATAGCCCTTTGGGTAGCGCAGCGAGCCCTCCTTCATGATCAAGGTAGGCTCACGTGATCTTCCCTTTCCTAGGAGTATCCTGCCTGGCCCATGTTTTCCTGGGCCATAGTAGTCTGCTCTGAACTTATACGAATTGGGGCGGCGTACGAACTTGGGGAAGCGTGCTAGGTAGTGCCCCAGTTTGTTGTGCGGGTAGTGGATGGACACGTGGTGAGTCTCCATCACCTGATAGGACTCTTCTCCTCGTAGGTACTCCCTGATGGGCGTAATGATCTCCCATTCAGGTGTATTCTGAATCGCGGCGAACTCCTCCTTCGAGCGGGTCATGTTGGAGAACAACATGGTACGTCTATGGCATCCTGCCCCTGCCCAGACGGCATCTAGCGTAATGGGTTGACCTAACATGGCCTCTAATGCCTGCATGGCTTCCCTTACTGCAGGGCGCTCATCGATCTCTGCCACTGCCGACGTTTCCACCATCCAGACGAACGGTGCGTGCGGCTGCTGCCAGCCCCTACGCTTGTATTCCCTATAGAGCGTGTGCATGACTCGTACGAACTCATACACCAGGCTGGATCTGCTGCCTCCTCTGAGCCCAGCGCCTTCCCCTGCTAGCGACGTGTCTGTGCAAGGGATGGCCCCTGATAGAAAAGTGGGGAGCTCTCGCATATTGCTGAACAGCTTGTCTGCCCCTTGCGCTAAATCCGTGATGTCCGCTGCCACGCAGGTGTCCCAATGCTCGAGGGCTCCTGCTGCCAGGTGTTCTGGATGCTCTCGTTGGATGCGGGCGACTGCTGCTGCTGCCACTTCTCTGGTACGCTGGTCCTTCTCATTGTACCAGTATTGAAGCACCGGTAGCTCCGCCTGTGTGAGGCATAGTAGAAGCGTGGCTATCCCGGCGAAGGCGTCTAACACTCTGAAGCCTTTTTCCTCCCCCATTGCCTGCTGTAATGTTGCTCTGCCCACGTATATATGCACCTGATATTCAGGTGGGATGACGATAGACCTGCCATCTGCTGCTGCTACCACCACGGGCTCCAAGTTTTGCTCTCCTGCATACGGTGCATATAATTTATATTGGTTAGTTTTTGTTGCTCTAGCTTATAGATGCGAGTGCATCATTGCGTATGATTATGCAAAGGTTTTTCATTCTGCGTCGTCACGTTATAGTAGACAACCAGGTGCTTTCTTTACAAACGCTCTCTTTTAACATACTTTCTTGCTACTTTTGTGTGTGTGCTGGTCTTGCGGAAATCCCTGAGCCGCGCGATCAAAGCAGTCTCTGCCTGAGCGCTGTTCATTCAGCTTTGTCTTGCGAGCGGCAGCTCAGGCCTGTCGTTCAATTTTCCCCTTGCATGACTGCTCTGACAACGTCCATGCTGAGCTTTACATCAGCGGGGTTGTGCACGAAACGGCACTCCTGTCTGGTGCACGGCTTGCCCAATGCTGTACGGCGACAGAAATGCTTACGTAGCCATGCATTGCGGTTGGCTCCGTTGGGTCCGGGGTATGATTCCAGGCGCTCTTGCGGGCGCGGCATGTTGGGCGGCGGTCCCCCTTTGCCATTCTGTGCTTGTGCTTGGGGCAGCAGCTGTGAGGACTGTTGATGTCCTTTGCGTGGGTTTTGCGCTGCCCCTGCCACCTGTTCTGCAATCCGGGCCATGTCACGATGCGCCATAGTAGTCTCGAAGCGCACGAACTCCTTCTCCAGGGCTTCTCTAATGAGGTCCCTCTCTTGAGCCATGATGGCGGCCATGTGGGCCCATACCGGGCGTTGTAGGGTCCTTAGGATCCCTGTGATCCTGTAACGGGAGTCCTTGGCGACTTTGTTCCACACGACAGTGGAGCATGAGTAGCCCTGCCCTTTGGCCCACTCCAGCACCGCTGCTGCGATGTTGTTGAAGTGAGTGAAGACGGACGCCATAGTCATGTTGTCCACGGGGATGGTGTCGGTGCGTAGCTGCCTGTCACAGTAGCGCTGAGCTGCGTCCGTGGTAACCTCATGGATTAGCTCCATGAGTTTGTCCATGCGGACTCTCACCTTCTCTGAGCTTCCTGCCTCGTGCCAGATGGCCTCAGGTTCCTTGGTGCCGTACGGGCACAATGCTCGGACAACTTCCAGCACGTAGTCCCTGAGCCACACGTGTGGCAGAATGCTGGCGAGCCAGGTGATCAGCTCGTAACTTGGGTGATGATCCGGGTCCAGTGGCGGGGACAGCTGGGTGCCTCCTGTGGCAATCAGAGGTGCATCACTGCATGTGAGAGTGAGGCGGCGCGAGTGTGACGTAGCTGGGTATGCCTACGATTTTATCTATAGGCGCGAGGTCACTCACGGGGTCCATATGATCCTATATGCCCCTGACGATTCATGCCTGCCTAGGCTGTCTCCTTCGAGCCGATCTCTCTGGCGCCTCGCCCTGGGCTCTTCCTCCCATATATCTCTTATGGGCTGTCCAGTGTACTACTGGTTTCTGAAACTCGAGGCTATGTGCTCTGCACCTTTCCTCCGGGTCTTGGCCGGGTTTCTAGCCGAGCCCTATACCCGATACATGGGTCTCGTGCCCGTGCAGTGGTGATATTCAAATTCAAAAGTCGGGTCAGGTGGCTCATATATGACTCGTTCTGCCCCTGGCCGATCGTTCGTGCAACATGGGTCACAGCATCGGTGCCATACCTGGCAGGTGGGTCGCCGGCTGGTGAAGAGCATACTCCGTGGCTACCGCCGGACCATCAACTAGTCGCTTCACCTGCCGCGCCGCTTTCTCCGCCGTGTTGACACCGTGCTCCTCTTCCGAAGCCTCGCCTTGTGGCTCCGCCTCTCCGCAAGGTGAGTTCCCCCTGTAGGGAGTATGGCCTGCATCCGCAATCAGGGAGCAGGGGTCGTCTATACCTTCGAAGCCTTCCGCTCGTGCTGCCTGTGCCGCCTTGCCCGTCAATGTGGTGTCGGTCACAGTGCTCGTAGGGGTAGACCACTTTGCCCATTTATGAAATGGGAAAGCCTCCTCGAATATCGGCCTGTCTGTCGGGAATCCGAATGAGGCCCTCGCTGCCACTTGGGGCCATGGCATTTTGCCCCGCTTCGCTCGGTGTGTGGGGGTATAGTGTTGGGCCAGGAACTGGACCCGCTGCTTCGGGCTTGCTCGCATGCCTCGGGCTGTCTCGAAAGCTGTCTCGTCGTAGGTCCGGATGAGCCGCAAACACTCCGATGCCGCTTGTTCTCGTGCCTCCATTTCGTCACCTGAAGACTCGTACTGTTCTGAAAACAAATTCGGCAAGGAATCAGGGGTGTCGGTGCTGTTCCGGGCCGGTGGGTTGTACAATGCCGGTTGTACCGGCATACCCGGGCTTTTCATGAGCTCGGCCCGGAGCCGCTGAGTAGCTTCCGCGCTCGCTTCTGGCCGTGCTCGTCCGCTGACCCGGCTGACAGTTCTGTGTTGTCCGGCTCGCAGGATCATGTCGTTGCCCGAAGGGTCTTCATTGCCGCCGCTCGTGACGCCTCGGCCCATCGCTCCATGCCTGGGCTTCACCGCTGTGGCCGAACGGGGCGTCACCGCTGGCTCCGGCCCGTCGCCCGGCATCGTGACCAGCTTCTCGAGCTCGGCCGCAATCATGCCCGCCGCACCCTTGCTGGTTCCGGCAGGTAAGCTCAAGGCTCCTTGCAGCTTTTCCACTGCTGAGCCGGTGGTTGGTAGGGCTCGGGAGGCTCTGGGCTTGATCCCGCTGGCACCATCGTGATTGCTGTTGCCTTCGTCGGTCTCCTGTCCGGTCTTCCCGGACTGTCTGCTCTGCCTTCCGCCATCCTCGAGCTCTTCTTTCTTGCCTCCGACTTCCTTGACCTCGGAGAAATCCTCTTTGCGCTTGCCTTGGCTTCCTCCCTCGTGGCCTTCGTGTTGCCGTTGAGCACACATGACCGTCTCGGAGTCGCCGGGGGTAACCTCCTTTGCCATCGGGGTTGGGGCAAGCCGCTCCTCGTCGTCCAGTGGCTCATCGCTGTCGCTAATCACGATTGGCCTGTCATCGATGGGGCCTTGAGCTTCAGAGAGGGTGGGAAAAATGGGTGGTGTTGGGGTACCAGTGAGCTCCGTGGATGGGAGGGTCCCCGGAGTCGGGTTAGAGGCCAAGGGTGCTGAGGGTCTGGGAGTTCCCGGTTCGCCGCCCTTGTGGCGCTTGGCCGTGGGAGCAGACTTAGATGGGGAGCGAGGCATGTTGAAGTGGTAGGGAAAGCAAAAAACTCCCCGACTCGAGGTTCTGCTAGGCAGACGCTAGCTTGAGGCAGATGAGAATGAGCAGAAAGGAAGAGAGAGGCTGTCGGAGGCAGATGCTTTGTCTGCCTATTCCAGGCCTATTTATGCCATAAATTTTGGCCTGCCCTAGGGATGGTCCCTGCCCTCCATCCATTAGCTAGGCTCTTTCTTAGTCCAGATCGTTCTGTGGCCATCCTTGCTTATCATCTGCCTGCTCTGCTCTGATTGGTGCTGGTGGCTCCAGGCTACTCTAGGTCCCCTCCCCCTTTGGTGAGGTGTTCCTGTGTGTGCGCTTTGCCATTGGCTACACTTGAGATCCCCAACAAATTCTCTAGTCTCTCTGCCTATCCCGTGTCTCAGCTCTAGCTCATTTTCAGCTTCAGTTATTCTTGATTTGCTGAATTCTCTCTCCCATTGGTCAGCCCTTGTCATGGAAGTGTGCTGGGTTCTCATACAGCTAGCTCTTGACCCTCGTCATTGGCTAGGTTACTCACAATCCCTGCTCATGATCTTTCTCTCTATGTCATGCTTATCTTCGTGCTACTCTATTGCTTTTTTCCTCTTTGAGTTTTCCGATTGCCTTCTCTTCTGATTGGATCGTCCGGGCTCGGGCATTGGCCTTCACCTGATGCGGCCTGTTCTTTTCAATTTTGTGGTTCCCCTTTTTTCTCTCGACACGGGTCGGAGCTTTTGCGGACACTGCGATCTCCAGCCCGAATCCTTAACGACTGGCTATCGGTGTTTAATTTTTTGGTCCCTTTGACCCGGGTGACGGTCCCTGGTGCCCCTTTTTCTCTTTGCGGTGACGGTCCCACCTCAGTTTCTACTTTACTTTGTAGTGGGCGGTGGCCTATCACTCAGCTTTGGCTGACTCCTTTCCAGGGTATTTAGACCCCTTTCTTGTCTGGTGATGCGAGTGTAATTCTACGGCTACCGCTCTCTCCTCGATTGACGGATTAAGTTTTGGCGGGAATTACATATTAGTAAGGCTCCCCTGGATTGATTGTTAGTAGTGGTATGAGCAATGGTACTGAGTAAGTGGTTATAGTGGCAATGTTTTTTTAAGTACTACGTACCGAGCTTGAATGTGTACGTGCAGTGTGATCGCAATCAAGCAGGGGCGCTCTGAAGGGCTGCACATGTCACGCGCGAGCGCATGCCGTATAGCATGCAGGTCCGCGTCTCGGCACGTTGCAATTTATCACGCGGCAGCGAGTCGCGCCGCCCGTGATTACGCAGAGCAGAATTCGTGTCTTGATATCTCTGCCCTGATGTCATTCGCCACGAAGAGCCTGATCGATATGAAGACCTGCCGGGTACGGTTCCACACCTGCATGTTGTGATCGAGGTAGTCGTTCGTTATGAGCTACTGATCGTATGTGGTTCATCTCAGAAGCGCAAGAACGTATGCCGGTATAGAGTGCAGACCATGCGTCCTCGAAGGCTCAGGCCGGCCGACGGCTGACGGTCATCTCGTCGTTCAGGTCTCATGAAACTAAATATATTTAGATCACGTGCAATCGTCGTCGATATGAGCTGTACACTTCGCAGCGTTTGCCCCTCTAGCCTCCAGTCCATAGAGATTAGAGACTTGACATCACAGTATGTTGTGTACGTTAGATTGGTCGAGCACACGCACAGTATGTTCCGAATTGAGGCATGAACCCCGAAGTATGCCAAGAACAGCTTTCGCAGGAGGGAGGCCTACCAGGTGGCAATAGACACTTGGGGCGCCACCAATTATGCCGCACACACACACACACACACACACACCTGTTATGCAGTACTACAAGCCTAGTTCAAATCCTGTCAGTACACGTCCATAGCTGCATGATGCTAACTTTCCCTATCCCTGCCTACACATGTATGCACGAATTCAGTGGTGTGGCACAGAGCTTCTTGAGGATGAGACGGAACCGCGATGGGCTGCAGCTTACAACAAGGCTGGGATGCTGACAAGGGTGAGACGAACAGGTGAGGATGGAGAAAAAGGCTACCACCACAGAATCGACCCGTGGCACAAACTAAGAACTCCTCCTGGGTCTATCAAGACTGCCCCAAAGCTGCTTCCGAAGAGCACACTGTGCTGGACGGCTCGTGAAGCTATGGCCGGGGCGGCAGCAGGGGGTGGCAAGGGAGGGAGCTCAGCAAGCTGCAGAGGCGGCTCCGTACGCATGACGAGCAGCAGTGGAGGCAAAGGGCTGATGTCCACTAGCAGATCTTCGGGCCGCAGCTGATACGTAGGCACACCTTTCACAGGCACACATGGGTCCAGAGGCTCAATCCTGGGTAATGTGTCGGTAGATCGTGTAAAGCACCCATAGCAATTGCAAAGCAGAATGTCAATACCACACGGCCCAGCAGCCTGGGGAAACGCTGCCCTGGCTTCTTGCACCGGCAAGCTGCAAGTACACAGTCACCAGTGTGAAACGGCAGTCCCTGGCAGCCGGTGAAGTACTCCTAACGGCCACCAGACTGCAGCTGAGCAGCGTGGTTGGCCCGCACATTTGCCGGGTAAGAATACACATACCTGTACGGTTGTGTTACTCCACAGTCAATGATGCTATCCTCATTATGCTTTGCCTTCTATATGCGCTGGTGTGCACAAAGGACAGTGAATGGCTTTGTTTGTGTTTCATGGGGGATGTGTGTCTCACTCACACCCCTCCAAGCCACCACCATGGCCACCGACTATATGGCTTCTGATTCTTGGCATGCAACAGGCAAGTGGAACGTTCCTGTTTGTGCTTGTGTGTGTGTGTGCTCACGCCAGGCAGCACTCAGCGAGGTTTATTTCCGGGGATTTCTTCATCAAGCAGGCTTCAGGGTACCTACCTAGGTACCAACGATTACCAGAAGCAGGGCACCATAACCTAGGGTAGGGTCATTATCGACACGGTCGGTCCCGCGCGGCCCGAGGCCGGCCGGCCGGTCCAGCTGTGGGTGTACGACAGTACGAGTACAGGCCCTGCATGCAGTTGCAGCTGGACGCAGGTATATAATTCACACATAAGGATATCCTGTAGGTAGGTAGTAGGTACCTACCCTACCTACCTACCTACCTATAGTGCTTCGTGTCCAGAGACCGCTGACCGGATCGATGTCCAAGTTCCGTGGTCAATTTTCGGGCCCGCGTGAGTGTCGCGTGTTGGTCACTTCCAGCGATTTTTCTTTCCCCTAGTGCCAACGTGGCACAATTCTGCTGAACTGGCGAGCATACCGGCGTGGATTGGCCACGATTAACTGGCAAAAAGCTTGCATG
>NW_027449219.1:0-27847 GCF_964194025.1 Convolutriloba macropyga
GCTCGATTCATTAACAAGATTTGCCAAAAGACGACAACTACACTACTCGGTAGCCGAGAATATAATATCAAGGCATTGAGTATGGTAACGCTCACTCCAGTTCCCCTTCAACAGTTTCACGTACTTTTCACTCTCTCTTCAGAGTGCTTTTCAACTTTCCCTCACGGTACTTGTTTACTATCGGTCTCGCTTTATAATTAGCTTTTGGAGAGACATATCTCCAGCTTCGAGTTGCACTTTCAAACAACTCTACTCATAGGAATGAGCCATTATGACTGGTATCGAAAATGACCTTTACAGGATTTTCACCTTCTTTGATGCTACTTTCCAGTAGACATCAGGACAAATTCACCAGTCTAGCATCAAACCATACCGGACACCGAGAAATGTTGCCATTCTCTTCCCGATGAGCTTTTCCCTGTTCATTCGCCATTACTAAGGGATTCTCAGTTGATTTCTTTTCCTCCCCTTACTGATATGCTTAAGTTAAGGGGGTTCTCTCGCCCAATTCAGGTTATGTAGTTGATTGTCTCTTAATTGGTTCACTGACCAATATGAGACAGAAACCGATTCAGCAGTTTTGTTCGCTACTACTATCAAACACAGGTCGAAGTTTCCATTCAGTCATTAATTCCAACTTTCAAATGTTGTTTGTTTCAGCTTTCGCTTACTAGAAGCAACATAATACTCGCTGCAATACAGACCTCGGGAAACCCTCACCGTGAATAAGGTTCACTCACATATTTCACTACATTTTGCGTGGGATTGGAGATGAGGCTACTCGTTCTTGCTCAGTACTAGGCTGAAAATTAACGAAACTTCGTTACAAACGTTCACATGTTGATGTTTCCGCTTTCGCGTACTCGAAACAACATAATACTAGTCTTTGTAATTTAGTTTCATAATTTCAACTGTTCTCATGCAGAATTTTTGCTCATTCTTATCCCAAATTTTG
This sequence comes from Convolutriloba macropyga, assembly GCF_964194025.1. Lineage (NCBI taxonomy): Eukaryota > Metazoa > Xenacoelomorpha > Acoela > Convolutidae > Convolutriloba > Convolutriloba macropyga. Next base: position 956 of record NW_027449219.1, read on the forward strand.
ACCTGGCTACTAGTTACACTCCTTGTACTTATTGCAAAATGACCACAAATTTCAACAGCTTTCACATGTTGCTGTTTCGGCTTTCGCTTACTACAGTCAACATAATACTCGTTGCAAAATAAGTGCTCGGCATCTGCAATTTTCCAAAGACGAAGTTTCGCCAGTTCAATTTTCGCTCGCCAATTATGGCTACTAATTCACACGGTACTGAGCTCAACAACATTAAATTTGTTCAGCAAGACTTTCACATGTTGATGTTTTGGCTTTCGCCTACTAGAAGCAACATAATACTCGTCTTGTTAGCTCATTCAATGAGAATAGCTTTTCCCGTTGAGAATTTTTGCCTTCAATTGGCGTTGTAGTGAGTTTGGCTACTCAGATCACCAAATACTTGTGACAATTCGAACCAGAAATGTTTTCAATTTTCACATGCTGATGTTTCGGATTCAACCTACTAGAAGCAGCATAATACTTGTATTCAACAATTTCTGTATCAAATCCCAGTTTTCTCTGGTGCATCTTTGCCAAACTATTCCAAACTGCCTGAGTCTGAATACCAATTACAGGTACTAGTAAATGCACGTTACTAAGGACTATATAGTTCTAGGTTACTGTACACAACGACGTTCACATGTTGATGTTTCAGCTGCCGCTTACTAGAAACAACATAATACTTATCGTGCATACCTTTCCATAACTTGTCCTTTTCAGATGCATTAGTTTCCCTTTGTCTTGGCTTCTACAGTCAGACTGGCTACTAGTAACAGCACAGTACTAATCACATATCGTTCTACAGTTTGCAGACAACTTTCACATGTTGATGTTTCAGCTTTCGCCTACTAGAAACAACATAATACTCGCTGTATACATTTGTAGTTCTCTATGTAACTTTCATGTGAAGAAGTTTCGCCAGTCTTTTTGACTGTCTCAAATCTGAGTCATGCTTAGGCTACTAGTTGCTTCATAGTACTTATCGCCTCGAGATCATTGAACAAAACTTGATTTTCACATGTTGCTGTTTCAGCTTCCGCTTACTAGAAACAACATAATACTAGTCTCATTAAGTTCCGTCTCTTTGCAATTTTCTTATGAAGAAAATTCGCCATCACAATGACTCCAGCAGTTCTTGATCAAGGAATGCAATCATTGATCAGAATGCTATTATTTGAATCGGTTCTGCTTTAAGTGTTCCAATTTTATTGGAAGCACCAACAATAGAACATCAATGTGTTCAATCGAGAGTTATATAACCCTGAATCGGACGCAGTCAACAGCCGAAGCCGAGACCGCCTTTTGCGTTAGAGAGGTCGGTAAACAAATCTTGCGATTCATACCGAATTAACACATATAGCTGTGCTCCTCTTCGTAAAGCGAGCCAAGTGATCCCCTGTTGAAGGATGTATTTGGACCAATCTAGTAGCATTTGGTTTCCAACAAGCTCTCCCAAGTTAGCTTACTTATTGGGCTTTTCAACCAATTCGGTTGGCTACAAGCATCATCAAAGTACTAGCCACAGTTTGATCGCAAAATTCTACGACTTTCACATGTTGATGTTTCGGCTTGCGCTTAGCCTACTATAAGCAACATAATACTAGTCATATCATAGAGCGTGATCAGCTTGTGACGTTCTCATGATGAAGTTTCACCAACAGTGTCTCACTTCGAGCTTAAATCCAGCTACTAGTAACTACACAGTACTGACTGCAACGATAACTTTTATCTATACCTTTCACATGCTGCGCTTTCGGCCAGGGCCTACTAACGTCAACATAATACTCGATATAAACTTTTGTTCATGATGCAGCTTCCCCATGCAGAAGTTTCGCCTTCAAATGCTCTCTTGGCCATATGACGTAAGAAAAGGTTACTAGTAACATCACAGTACTAGCCACAGTTTGATTGCAAAATTCTACGACTTTCACATGTTGATGTTTCGGCTTGCGCTTAGCCTACTAGAAGCAACATAATACTAGTCATATCATAGAGCGTGATCAGCTTGTGACGTTCTCATGATGAAGTTTCACCAACAGTGTCTCATTTCGAGCTTAAATCCAGCTACTAGTAACTACACAGTACTGACTGCAACGCTAACTTTTATCTATACCTTTCACATGCTGCGCTTTCGGCCAGGGCCTACTAACGTCAACATAATACTCGATATAAACTTTTGTTCATGATGCAGCTTCCCCATGCAGAAGTTTCGCCTTCAAATGCTCTCTTGGCCATATGACGTAACACAAGGTTACTAGTAACATCACAGTACTAGCCACAATTTGATCGCAAAATTCTACGACTTTCACATGTTGATGTTTCGGCTTGCGCTTAGCCTACTATAAGCAACATAATACTAGTCATATCATAGAGCGTGATCAGCTTGTGACGTTCTCATGATGAAGTTTCACCAACAGTGTCTCACTTCGAGCTTAAATCCAGCTACTAGTAACTACACAGTACTGACTGCAACGATAACTTTTATCTATACCTTTCACATGCTGCGCTTTCGGCCAGGGCCTACTAACGTCAACATAATACTCGATATAAACTTTTGTTCATGATGCAGCTTCCCCATGCAGAAGTTTCGCCTTCAAATGCTCTCTTGGCCATATGACGTAAGAAAAGGTTACTAGTAACATCACAGTACTAGCCACAGTTTGATTGCAAAATTCTACGACTTTCACATGTTGATGTTTCGGCTTGCGCTTAGCCTACTAGAAGCAACATAATACTAGTCATATCATAGAGCGTGATCAGCTTGTGACGTTCTCATGATGAAGTTTCACCAACAGTGTCTCATTTCGAGCTTAAATCCAGCTACTAGTAACTACACAGTACTGACTGCAACGCTAACTTTTATCTATACCTTTCACATGCTGCGCTTTCGGCCAGGGCCTACTAACGTCAACATAATACTCGATATAAACTTTTGTTCATGATGCAGCTTCCCCATGCAGAAGTTTCGCCTTCAAATGCTCTCTTGGCCATATGACGTAACACAAGGTTACTAGTAACATCACAGTACTAGCCACAATTTGATCGCAAAATTCTACGACTTTCACATGTTGATGTTTCGGCTTGCGCTTAGCCTACTAGAAGCAACATAATACTAGTCATATCATGGAGCGTGATCAGCTTGTGACGTTCTCATGATGAAGTTTCACCAACAGTGTCTCATTTCGAGCTTAAATCCAGCTACTAGTAACTACACAGTACTGACTGCAACGATAACTTTTATCTATACCTTTCACATGCTGCGCTTTCGGCCAGGGCCTACTAATGTCAACATAATACTCGATATAAACTTTTGTTCATGATGCAGCTTCCCCATGCAGAAGTTTCGCCTTCAAATGCTCTCTTGGCCATATGACGTAACACAAGGTTACTAGTAACATCACAGTACTAGCCACAATTTGATCGCAAAATTCTACGACTTTCACATGTTGATGTTTCGGCTTGCGCTTAGCCTACTAGAAGCAACATAATACTAGTCATATCATAGAGCTTGATCAGCTTGTGACATTCTCATGATGAAGTTTCACCAACAGTGTCTCATTTTGAGCTTAAATCCAGCTACTAGTAACTACACAGTACTGACTGCAACAATAACTTTTATCTATACCTTTCACATGCTGCGTTTTCGGCCAAGGCCTACTAACGTCAACATAATACTCGATATAAAATTTTGATCATGATGCAGCTTTCCCATGCAGAAGTTTCGCCTTCAAATGCTCTCTTGGCCATATGACGGAACACCAGGTTACTAGTAACATCACAGTACTAGCCACAGTTTGATTGCAAAATTCTACGACTTTCACATGTTGATGTTTCGGCTTGCGCTTAGCCTACTAGAAGCAACATAATACTAGTCATATCATAGAGCGTGATCAGCTTGTGACGTTCTCATGATGAAGTTTCACCAATAGTGTTTCATTCGAATTGGTTCTGCTTTAAGCTCTCCAATTGTTTTGGATGAACCAGTTTTGCCCTTCGAAGCCACTTTTGTGAGCTTTTGTGGGTCTTTACCAAGAGGATATACCTCAAGGCCTCTTTCAATTCCTTTAAGTTCTTTCAACTCCTTTACAGTTTCTAGGTTCACATAGCTGCAAACCTTATTTCTAGTTTTAAGTCTGGCCAACTTGGGGAGAGTTGGTGCAGACCGTGACCAATTCTAGTAGGATGCCACAACAAGAATGTGATCAACTTAGCTTGTCGATGAACCTGCCCCACATTCAAACAACTCTATCGCCTTTTCCTCGTATAGTTATATGCGAGGGCCTCTCATAGAGAGCGCTGTTAGCAACCTTTTCCACATAGACGATAAAGTTGTGAGTGTTTTGCACATGGCTGTTGTCATCACCACGTGACGAGTCAACTCAGCTTGACTCTCTACACTCCGACAAGCTTTGCACATACGCCTTTAGTTCAGTATGTGTCTTTAATCTGACTCCGGTGCCTCAAGCCGGAAAAATTGTCAGATTATGATCATTATCGGTTAGTCATCCCGATGCAAGATCGTATCGTACTGTCTTTGTCTACCTCCAGATTCCGAAGAACAGGAGGAGACTCTCCCAGACCTACATATCTGGGAGAATGTTCAGAGGGCGAGAAGCTGTGGATTACTCTCCCCTAAGAACTGACTAAACTTTACCCTCGTCCAAGGTAAGTTTATTTTAGCTAGCCTTCTATGTAAAGGATCTGAGGCTAAGCTGTGTTTTTTCGAGCCTTTGGCTCGGAGCAAGTTCAGTGGGCGCCCCGAGTAGCTCAACTCTTTCCCACTGAACAGCGCAACGCTCTGTCACTCGCTGGGATTTTTGCGTGTCGGTTCTAACCACGCGACTTGTGGACCTTTTTAGGCCTTTCTCATTCACAAGTCTATAGCTGGGCTTCTATAACCCAGCTTCTGAGATCTAGATAGCTGCAGTTCTGCTAGGCTGCTTTTGCTAACTAGTCTCCCTTTAAGCAGTCCCTTGCCATGACTGCTGAACTATGTATCCACACAAGTAGTTTTTGAGCTCGATACATAATTCGAGATTGGTTGCCAAGCAATCTCTAGCGACAGAGCGTCATGCGCACTACAGACATGGCCTCTACCAGCAGCCATGCCCGAAGGAATCAATCACTGATCCTTCCGCAGGTTCCCCTACGGAAACCTTGTTACGACTTTTACTTCCTCTAGACAATTAAGCTCGATCCGCTTCATCCCGTTGCCGGAGACCGAAGTCCCAACAGTAGGAATTTGCAATTCTTGCTTAACTATCCAATCAGTAGTAGCGACGGGCGGTGTGTACAAAGGGCAGGGACGTAATCCCTATGAGTTGTTGACTCATAAGTACCAGGAATTCCTGGTTCACGTCTGCAAGTTACAACAGACGATCCCCTTGAAGCGCTGTACTTTTCTCTGATTGCCCAGTCCATTTCGGACCAAGGGCTGAGTACTCAATCTAAAAGTACACAGTGTAGCGCGCGTGCAGTCCAGAACATCTAAGGGCATCACAGACCTGTTATAGCCTCACTTCATCTGCGGTATTTAATTCCGCATAGTTCCTCTAAGAAGTGTTTGAATTCACATATAGTGAATTTCATTATTTAGATGGAGAAGATCTCGTTCGTTATCGGAATTAACCAGACAGATCACTCCACTAACTAAGAACGGCCATGCACCACCGCCCATATAATCATGAAAGATATTCAATCTGTCAATCCTTAAGATGTCTGGACCGGGTGAGTTTTCCCGTGTTGAGTCAAATTAAGCCGCAGGCTCCACTCCTGGTGGTGCCCTTCCGTCAATTCCTTTAAGTTTCGATTTTGCAACCATACTTCCCCCGGAACCAATAAACTTTGGTTTCCCGGTTAATCTCTTGCCAAGTCAAGATCGACTTTGACAAATTGTAGGTTGGTATAGTTTATGGTCAGAATTACGAGGGTATCTAATCCTCTTCAATACTCTGACTTTCGTTCTTGATTAATGAAAACATTCTTGGCAAATGCTTTCGCAGTAGTTTGTCTTGCCACGATCCAAGAATTTCACCTCTAACGTAGCAATACAAATGCCCCCGTCTGTTCCTTTCAATCATTACCGCACTCAGCCAACCGGCATCAATCGAGTAGCGGGTCATTCTCCATTATTCCATGCTTTATTATTCGATCCCAAAGGATGCTTTGAACACTCTAATTTTCTCAGGGTGAAAACACCGTTTCCACAGTTCGTCACATTTAAGTGCAAACTATTTCTTCGATGCGAAGGATGAGCGGAACGAGTCAACAGATTTAACTGAAGACCATGTTGCCGTTCTACTCAAACAGATCCAACTATGAGCTTTTTAAACGCAGCAACTATTGCATACGCTTGTAGAGGCTGGTATTACCGCGGCTGCTGGCACCAGACTTGCCCTCTACTCGTTCATCAATGGAGCTTTTAAGTCCATTCCATTCTGATTACAAACCATAAAGGTTCATATCATTATTTCTAGTCACTACCTCCTCGTGCGGAGAGTGGGTAATTTGCGTGCCTGCTGCCTTCCTTGGATGTGGTAGCCGTTTCTAAGGCTCCCTCTCCGGAATCGAACCCTGATTCCCCGTTACCCGTCACAACCATGGTAGTCCGTTACACTACCATCATAGGTTGATAGGTCAGAAATTCGGAAGTTCCGTCCCCAAGCCGAAGCTATCTGGGATCTTTCAGTTACTAGGACTCATCACGGGATGTGTCTGTACTTAGCAAATCACCCGGTGTAGTCTTGTAAAAGTCTCCGACAGTGTCGGACAATCAGCATGCATTAGCTGCAGGGTTACCGCAGTTATTCATTTAGCTTGCAAATCAACTAATAGATAGTAACTGATTTAATGAGCCATTCGCGGTTCCACTTTTTCAAGCTTCGCTTGCACATGCATGGCTTAGTCTTTCAGACAAGCATATGGCAACTGACAGGATCAATCAGTTTAATTGTACTTTGAACAATCTTTCGATTTGTTCGAATTTAGAAAGACATAGCCTTGCGGCCTCGTCAATCTTGCTTTGAGCTTTTTAAATCACGAAGAGTTTCAATGCATGCTTTGGCATGGCTACTAGTTACTACACAGTACTCTACACACTTAGAGTTACCCACGATTACACATTTCACATGCTGATGTTTCGGCTCGCGCGTACTAGAAACAGCATAATACTATGTGTACTGGTAGATAGCGCTCTGTGAGCATTTCCCATGAGCAGGTTTTGCCCTCCAAATCTCTGTTCTACTGTTACCAATACCGGCTAACAACTGTATCATACTAGGGAGAATTGACTCATGATTTAAAAACCAGATGTTCACATGTCGATGTTTCGGCTCTCGCCTACTAGAAACAACATAATACTAGTCTGTTAAAAATCTCAATCACGCCGCCTCTTCAGATACAGAAGTTTTACCTTTTATTGGTTAGAGAACAGCTTTCCAGCTGTCGACATGGTTACTAGTAACAACACCGTACTCAACACAAAAACTTTTCAACTTCACAACTTTCACATGCTGATGTTTCTGCTTTCGCATACTAGAAACAGCATAATACTTATTGTTTTGTCAAGTAATTTGTGTGTCTTTCCCATGTGAAGTTTCACCGGTCAACAATGTTTCCCTGACCAATTACGGCTACTAGTAGCTGTATAATACTAGGGAAAATGATTGAGGATTTAATATCAGATTTTCACATGTTGATGTTTCGGCTTTCGCCTACTAGAAACAACATAATACTAGTCTGCTAAGAAATCTCGCTCAAATTGCCTTTTCACATACAGAAGTTTCACCTTCTATTGGTTAGAGAACAGTTCTCAGCTGTCGACATGGTTACTAGTAACAACATCGTACTCAACACAAAAATTCTTCAACTTCACAACTTTCACATGCTGATGTTTCTGCTTTCGCGTACTAGAAACAGCATAATACTTATTGCTTTGTCAAGAAGTGTGTGTGTCTTTCCCATGCGAAAGTTTCACCGGTCAGCAATAATTGCCGTGTCCAATTAAGGTTACTCATAGCTGTATAATACTAGGGAAAATGATTGAGGATTTAATATCAGATTTTCACATGTTGATGTTTCGGCTTTCGCCTACTAGAAACAACATAATACTAGTCTGCTAATAAATCTCGCTCAAATTGCCTTTTCACATACAGAAGTTTCACCTCTTCTTGGTCACTGTACAGATGATGCTGTCTGTTCTTTATTTGGTTCTGCTTATTATAAGGAGGGGCATCACTCCTTCCTCCTTGGTTTGCATGCATTAAGCCTGCTTTGTGAAAAGCGTATCTTTCTAGCTTTTCTTCGCCTTACTCGAGTAGGACGATACAATCCAGACATTAGTCAGTCTTGGTGTAAAGTCACTGAGTATTATTCGGTTCTGCTTTATTCAGCAATATGCTGTATAATTGTTGTAATTTGCGAACATATTTGTTCTCAGTTCCGAACTACTAGCGACGACAGATTACCAGCGGTCATGAGCCATCAAGGTAGTTCTTTGGTGCATCAAGTAGAGAGGTGCCATCAAACAACACTTCCCTAATAATGCTACACACATAGAATTTGCTACAGTGCAGCTTTTTACTTTGCAAAATTTGCGCACAAATTTTGCATAGAATAAATGTTTTATCAAGATTTTTAGATCCCCTCCCTTGAGAGAACGTTACTCCTTTAAGTGAACACCCCGCGGCGTCCTGTTGTTATTGCTTATAACCATTTCGCAAGCCGGAGGCATAATGCACTACGCAAGCCGCTACTTTGGCACAGAGGCACCTAGTTTTACACCCGGGACTTCAGGTGGCCCAGTTTTACACCCAGTACAGCGGTGCCAGTTGGTAACCCGGTGGATCCTCGGAGACCAGACATGATCATAGATCAAACCCGATGTATGCTACTCCTGAACGTATAGTATCTCCACTGTGCAATGAAATTATCGTTCGTTTCGGGCCTTCCTATACGTTCAGCAGACAATCGCTAGGAATTCACCTCGTGACCCGTGGTGACCACACTGGATTTCAAGTTTATTGATTTGGACAGACCTGTCATTTATTTTGCTTTTCAGCTTCAGTTCTGCTCGATCTAGCTTGCCTAAGGCTTGATCTCGCTTTGCTCACCCCTGTAGGAGCCTCTACTAGTACCACTCGGAGTAATGGGGAATCCACCAGACCTAATCGATGAATGCCATCAAACAACAAACATCATACCCGGCTTCATCAGGCATATTTTATTACTTCCGAGAGGTACTTTAGTATCAGATCTTTCTCCATGCCTCTTATGAGGACCCGTCAGACCTTTCGGTTTATCGTTTAGCTTCAGTCCTGCTCGATCTAGCTTTCCCAAGGCTCGATCTAGCTCTATTCGCCCCACTAGAGGGCTCTCTAAGACCCCTCGGTCTTAGTGTTAGCTCCGGTACTGCTCGGTCGTGCTTTCTGAAGGCCCGACCCAGCTTTAGTTAGATTCTCGTACTTTCTCTTGGCCTCTCTAGGAGGACCAGACAGACCTCTCGGTCTATCGTTTAGCTTCAGTCCTGCTCGATCTAGCTTGCCCAAGGCTTGATCAAGCTCTATTCGCCCCGCTAGAGGGCTCTCTAAGACCCCTCGGTCTTAGTGTTATCTTCTGTAATGCCTAACCAAGCTTACTACAGGCCTTGGTCAGGTCTTTATCGGTCACCGATTAGTAACAGACCAATCATAGGGCCTTCCACCCTATCCGGGTTGAGGTCTTTAGTCCAGCCATATTTTGACAAGACACCTCTCCCTAATAATGCCCCACACATAGAATTACTGTCCATGCAGTATTTAACTTGTGTTTTTTTCTAAAATTTGATTTTCACTTTTTGGAGGTTCATTTGCTCCTCTGACACTCTTTCAGCTTCAATCTTACTCGATCTAGCTTTCCCAAGGCTCGATCTAGCTCTATTCGCCCCACTAGAGGGCTCTCTAAGACACTTCGGTCTTAGTGTTAGCTCCGGTCTTGCTCAATCGTGCTTGCTGAAGGCGCGATCAAGCTTTAGTTAGCTTCTCGTACTTCCTCTTGGCCTCTCTAGGAGGACCAGACAGACCTCTCGGTCTATCGTTTAGCTTCAGTCCTGCTCGATCTAGCTTTCCCAAGGCTCGATCTAGCTCTATTCGCCCTGCTAGAGGGCTCTCTAAGACCCCTCGGTCTTAGTGTTAGCTCCGGTACAGCTCGGTCGTGCTTGCTGAAGGCCCGATCAAGCTTTAGTTAGATTCTCGTACTTTCTCTTGGCCTCTATAGGAGGACCAGACAGACCTCTCGGTCTATCGTTTAGCTTCAGTCCTGCTTGATCTAGCTTTCCCAAGGCTCGATCTAGCTCTATTCGCCCTGCTAGAGGGCTCTCTAAGACCCCTCGGTCTTAGTGTTAGCTCCGGTACAGCTCGGTCGTGCTTGCTGAAGGCCCGATCAAGCTTTAGTTAGCTTCTCGTACTTTCTCTTGGCCTCTCTAGGAGGACCAGACAGACCTCTCGGTCTATCGTTTAGCTTCAGTCCTGCTCGATCTAGCTTTCCCAAGGCTCGATCTAGATCTATTCGCCCTGCTAGAGGGCTCTCTAAGACCCCTCGGTCTTAGTGTTAGCTCCGGTACAGCTCGGTCGTGCTTGCTGAAGGCCTGATCAAGCTTTAGTTAGCTTCTCGTACTTTCTCTTGGCCTCTCTAGGAGGACCAGACAGACCTTTCGGTCTCTTGCTTAGCTTCAGTCCTGCTCGATCTAGCTTTCCCAAGGCTCGATCTAGCTCTATTCGCCCCGCTAGAGGGCTCTCTAAGACCCCTCGGTCTTAGTGTTAACTCCTGTAATGCCTAACCAAGCTTACTACAGGCCTTGGTCAGGTCTTTATCGGTCACCGATTAGTAACAGACCGATCATGGGGCCTTCCACCCTATCCGGGTTGAGGTCTTTAGTCCAGCCATATTTTGACAAGACACCTCCCCCTAATAATGCCCCACACATAGAAATACTGTCCATGCAGTATTTAACTTGTGTTTTTTCTAAAATTTGATTTTCACTTTTTGGAGGTTCATTTGCTCCTCTGACACTCTTTCAGCTTCAATCTTACTCGATCTAGCTTTCCCAAGGCTCGATCTAGCTCTATTCGCCCCACCAGAGGGCTCTCTAAGACACTTCGGTCTTAGTGTTAGCTCCGGTCTTGCTCAATCGTGCTTGCTGAAGGCGCGATCAAGCTTTAGTTAGCTTCTCGTACTTTCTCTTGGCCTCTCTAGGAGGACCAGACAGACCTCTCGGTCTATCGTTTAGCTTCAGTCCTGCTCGATCTAGCTTTCCCAAGGCTCGATCTAGCTCTATTCGCCCCGCTAGAGGGCTCTCTAAGACCCCTCGGTCTTAGTGTTAGCTCCGGTACAGCTCGGTCGTGCTTGCTGAAGGCCCGATCAAGCTTTAGTTGGCTTCTCGTACTTTCTCTTGGCCTCTCTAGGAGGACCAGACAGACCTCTCGGTCTCTTGCTTAGCTTCAGTCCTGCTCGATCTAGCTTGCCCAAGGCTTGATCAAGCTCTATTCGCCCCGCTAGAGGGCTCTCTAAGACCCCTCGGTCTTAGTGTTAGCTCCGGTACAGCTCGGTCGTGCTTGCTGAAGGCCCGATCAAGCTTTAGTTAGCTTCTCGTTTTTTCTCTTGGCCTCTCTAGGAGGACCAGACAGACCTCTCGGTCTATCGTTTAGCTTCAGTCCTGCTCGATCTAGCTTTCCCAAGGCTCGATCTAGCTCTATTCGCCCCGCTAGAGGGCTCTCTAAGACCCCTCGGTCTTAGTGTTAGCTCCGGTACAGCTCGGTCGTGCTTGCTGAAGGCCCGATCAAGCTTTAGTTGGCTTCTCGTACTTTCTCTTGGCCTCTCTAGGAGGACCAGACAGACCTCTCGGTCTATCCTTTAGCTTCAGTCCTGCTCGATCTAGCTTTCCCAAGGCTCGATCTAGCTCTATTCGCCCCGCTAGAGGGCTCTCTAAGACCCCTCGGTCTTAGTGTTATCTCCTGTAATGCCTAACCAAGCTTACTACAGGCCTTGGTCAGGTCTTTATCGGTCACCGATTAGTAACAGACCGATCATAGGGCCTTCCACCCTATCTGGGTTGAGGTCTTTAGTCCAGCCATATTTTGACAAGACACCTCCCCCTAATAATGCCCCACACATAGAATTACTGTTTATGCAGCTTTTCACTTGTGAAATTTTTAATTTTCGCAATTATTATAGAATAAGTGTTTGCGCAGCTTTTCATAGGTCGAGCTCTAGCTAGCTAGCTCAAGCTAGCTAGCTAGCTCAAGCTCAAGCTATCTAGCTCAAGCTCAAGCCAGCTAGCTCAAGCTCAAGCTAGCTAGCTAGCTCAAGCTCAAGCTAGCTAGCTAGCTCAAGCTCAAGCTAGCTAGCTCAAGCTCAAGCTAGCTAGCTCAAGCTCAAGCTAGCTAGCTAGCTCAAGCTCAAGCTCAAGCTAGCTAGCTCAAGCTCAAGCTCAAGCTAGCTAGCTAGCTCAAGCTCAAGCTAGCTAGCTAGCTCAAGCTCAAGCTAGCTAGCTAGCTCAAGCTCAAGCTAGCTAGCTCAAGCTCAAGCTCAAGCTCAAGCTAGCTAGCTAGCTCAAGCTAGCTAGCTAGCTCAAGCTCAAGCTAGCTAGCTAGCTCAAGTTCAAGCTAGCTAGCTAGCTCAAGCTCAAGCTAGCTAGCTAGCTCAAGCTCAAGCTAGCTAGCTCAAGCTCAAGCTAGCTAGCTCAAGCTCAAGCTAGCTAGCTAGCTCAAGCTCAAGCTCAAGCTAGCTAGCTCAAGCTCAAGCTCAAGCTAGCTAGCTAGCTCAAGCTCAAGCTAGCTAGCTAGCTCAAGCTCAAGCTCAAGCTAGCTAGCTAGCTCAAGTTCAAGCTAGCTAGCTAGCTCAAGCTCAAGCCAGCTAGCTCAAGCTCAAGCTCAAGCTAGCTAGCTAGCTCAAGCACAAGCTAGCTAGCTAGCTCAATCTCAAGCTAGCTAGCTCAAGCTCAAGCTAGCTAGCTCAAGCTCAAGCTAGCTAGCTAGCTCAAGCTCAAGCTCAAGCTAGCTAGCTCAAGCTCAAGCTCAAGCTAGCTAGCTAGCTCAAGCTCAAGCTAGCTAGCTAGCTCAAGCTCAAGCTCAAGCTAGCTAGCTCAAGCTCAAGCTCAAGCTAGCTAGCTAGCTCAAGCTCAAGCTGGCTAGCTAGCTCAAGCTCAAGCTAGCTAGCTAGCTCAAGCTCAAGCTAGCTAGCTCAAGCTCAAGCTCAAGCTCAAGCTAGCTAGCTAGCTCAAGCTAGCTAGCTAGCTCAAGCTCAAGCTAGCTAGCTAGCTCAAGTTCAAGCTAGCTAGCTAGCTCAAGCTCAAGCTAGCTAGCTAGCTCAAGCTCAAGCTAGCTAGCTCAAGCTCAAGCTAGCTAGCTCAAGCTCAAGCTAGCTAGCTAGCTCAAGCTCAAGCTCAAGCTAGCTAGCTCAAGCTCAAGCTCAAGCTAGCTAGCTAGCTCAAGCTCAAGCTAGCTAGCTAGCTCAAGCTCAAGCTAGCTAGCTAGCTCAAGTTCAAGCTAGCTAGCTAGCTCAAGCTCAAGCTAGCTAGCTCAAGCTCAAGCTAGCTAGCTCAAACTCAAGCTAGCTAGCTAGCTCAAGTTCAAGCTAGCTAGCTAGCTCAAGCTCAAGCTAGCTAACTAGCTCAAGCTCAAGCTAGCTAGCTCAAGCTCAAGCTAGCTAGCTCAAGCTCCAGCTAGCTAGCTAGCTCAAGCTCAAGCTCAAGCTAGCTAGCTCAAGCTCAAGCTCAAGCTAGCTAGCTAGCTCAAGCTCAAGCTAGCTAGCTAGCTCAAGCTCAAGCTAGCTAGCTAGCTCAAGTTCAAGCTAGCTAGCTAGCTCAAGCTCAAGCTAGCTAGCTCAAGCTCAAGCTAGCTAGCTCAAGCTCAAGCCAGCTAGCTCAAGCTCAAGCTCAAGCTAGCTAGCTAGCTCAAGCACAAGCTTGCTAGCTAGCTCAAGCTCAAGCTAGCTAGCTCAAGCTCAAGCTAGCTAGCTCAAGCTCAAGCTAGCTAGCTCAAGCTCAAGCTCAAGCTAGCTAGCTAGCTCAAGCACAAGCTTGCTAGCTAGCTCAAGCTCAAGCTAGCTAGCTCAAGCTCAAGCTAGCTAGCTCAAGCTCAAGCTAGCTAGCTAGCTCAAGCTCAAGCTCAAGCTAGCTAGCTCAAGCTCAAGCTCAAGCTAGCTAGCTGGCTCAAGCTCAAGCTAGCTAGCTAGCTCAAGCTCAAGCTAGCTAGCTAGCTCAAGCTCAAGCTAGCTAGCTCAAGCTCAAGCTCAAGCTAGCTAGCTAGCTCAAGCTAGCTAGCTAGCTCAAGCTCAAGCTAGCTAGCTAGCTCAAGTTCAAGCTAGCTAGCTAGCTCAAGCTCAAGCTAGCTAGCTAGCTCAAGCTCAAGCTAGCTAGCTCAAGCTCAAGCTAGCTAGCTCAAGCTCAAGCTAGCTAGCTAGCTCAAGCTCAAGCTCAAGCTAGCTAGCTCAAGCTCAAGCTCAAGCTAGCTAGCTAGCTCAAGCTCAAGCTAGCTAGCTAGCTCAAGCTCAAGCTAGCTAGCTAGCTCAAGTTCAAGCTAGCTAGCTAGCTCAAGCTCAAGCTAGCTAGCTCAAGCTCAAGCTAGCTAGCTCAAGCTCAAGCCAGCTAGCTCAAGCTCAAGCTCAAGCTAGCTAGCTAGCTCAAGCACAAGCTAGCTAGCTAGCTCAAGCTCAAGCTAGCTAGCTCAAGCTCAAGCTAGCTAGCTCAAGCTCAAGCTAGCTAGCTAGCTCAAGCTCAAGCTCAAGCTAGCTAGCTCAAGCTCAAGCTCAAGCTAGCTAGCTAGCTCAAGCTCAAGCTAGCTAGCTAGCTCAAGCTCAAGCTAGCTAGCTCAAGCTCAAGCTCAAGCTAGCTAGCTAGCTCAAGCTCAAGCTAGCTAGCTAGCTCAAGCTCAAGCTAGCTAGCTAGCTCAAGCTCAAGCTAGCTAGCTCAAGCTCAAGCTCAAGCTCAAGCTAGCTAGCTAGCTCAAGCTAGCTAGCTAGCTCAAGCTCAAGCTAGCTAGCTAGCTCAAGTTCAAGCTAGCTAGCTAGCTCAAGCTCAAGCTAGCTAGCTAGCTCAAGCTCAAGCTAGCTAGCTCAAGCTCAAGCTAGCTAGCTCAAGCTCAAGCTAGCTAGCTAGCTCAAGCTCAAGCTCAAGCTAGCTAGCTCAAGCTCAAGCTCAAGCTAGCTAGCTAGCTCAAGCTCAAGCTAGCTAGCTAGCTCAAGCTCAAGCTAGCTAGCTAGCTCAAGTTCAAGCTAGCTAGCTAGCTCAAGCTCAAGCTAGCTAGCTCAAGCTCAAGCTAGCTAGCTCAAACTCAAGCTAGCTAGCTAGCTCAAGTTCAAGCTAGCTAGCTAGCTCAAGCTCAAGCTAGCTAGCTAGCTCAAGCTCAAGCTAGCTAGCTCAAGCTCAAGCTAGCTAGCTCAAGCTCAAGCTAGCTAGCTAGCTCAAGCTCAAGCTCAAGCTAGCTAGCTCAAGCTCAAGCTCAAGCTAGCTAGCTAGCTCAAGCTCAAGCTAGCTAGCTAGCTCAAGCTCAAGCTAGCTAGCTAGCTCAAGTTCAAGCTAGCTAGCTAGCTCAAGCTCAAGCTAGCTAGCTCAAGCTCAAGCTAGCTAGCTCAAGCTCAAGCCAGCTAGCTCAAGCTCAAGCTCAAGCTAGCTAGCTAGCTCAAGCACAAGCTTGCTAGCTAGCTCAAGCTCAAGCTAGCTAGCTCAAGCTCAAGCTAGCTAGCTCAAGCTCAAGCTAGCTAGCTCAAGCTCAAGCTCAAGCTAGCTAGCTAGCTCAAGCACAAGCTTGCTAGCTAGCTCAAGCTCAAGCTAGCTAGCTCAAGCTCAAGCTAGCTAGCTCAAGCTCAAGCTAGCTAGCTAGCTCAAGCTCAAGCTCAAGCTAGCTAGCTCAAGCTCAAGCTCAAGCTAGCTAGCTAGCTCAAGCTCAAGCTAGCTAGCTAGCTCAAGCTCAAGCTAGCTAGCTAGCTCAAGCTCAAGCTAGCTAGCTCAAGCTCAAGCTCAAGCTAGCTAGCTAGCTCAAGCTAGCTAGCTAGCTCAAGCTCAAGCTAGCTAGCTAGCTCAAGTTCAAGCTAGCTAGCTAGCTCAAGCTCAAGCTAGCTAGCTAGCTCAAGCTCAAGCTATCTAGCTCAAGCTCAAGCTAGCTAGCTCAAGCTCAAGCTAGCTAGCTAGCTCAAGCTCAAGCTCAAGCTAGCTAGCTCAAGCTCAAGCTCAAGCTAGCTAGCTAGCTCAAGCTCAAGCTAGCTAGCTAGCTCAAGCTCAAGCTAGCTAGCTAGCTCAAGTTCAAGCTAGCTAGCTAGCTCAAGCTCAAGCTAGCTAGCTCAAGCTCAAGCTAGCTAGCTCAAGCTCAAGCCAGCTAGCTCAAGCTCAAGCTCAAGCTAGCTAGCTAGCTCAAGCTCAAGCTCAAGCTCAAGCTAGCTAGCTAGCTCAAGTTCAAGCTAGCTAGCTAGCTCAAGCTCAAGCTAGCTAGCTCAAGCTCAAGCTAGCTAGCTCAAGCTCAAGCCAGCTAGCTCAAGCTCAAGCTCAAGCTAGCTAGCTAGCTCAAGCTCAAGCTAGCTAGCTCAAGCTCAAGCTAGCTAGCTAGCTAGCTCAAGCTCAAGCTCAAGCTAGCTAGCTCAAGCTCAAGCTCAAGCTAGCTAGCTCAAGCTCAAGCTCAAGCTAGCTAGCTCAAGCTCAAGCTCAAGCTAGCTAGCTCAAGCCCAAGCTCAAGCTAGCTAGCTAGCTCAAGCTCAAGCTAGCTAGCTCAAGCTCAAGCTCAAGCTCAAGCTAGCTAGCTAGCTAGCTCAAGCTCAAGCTCAAGCTAGCTAGCTAGCTCAAGCTCAAGCTAGCTAGCTCAAGCTCAAGCTAGCTAGCTAGCTCAAGTTCAAGCTAGCTAGCTAGCTCAAGCTCAAGCTAGCTAGCTAGCTCAAGCTCAAGCTAGCTAGCTCAAGCTCAAGCTAGCTAGCTCAAGCTCAAGCTAGCTAGCTAGCTCAAGCTCAAGCTCAAGCTAGCTAGCTCAAGCTCAAGCTCAAGCTAGCTAGCTAGCTCAAGCTCAAGCTAGCTAGCTAGCTCAAGCTCAAGCTAGCTAGCTAGCTCAAGTTCAAGCTAGCTAGCTAGCTCAAGCTCAAGCTAGCTAGCTCAAGCTCAAGCTAGCTAGCTCAAACTCAAGCTAGCTAGCTAGCTCAAGTTCAAGCTAGCTAGCTAGCTCAAGCTCAAGCTAGCTAGCTAGCTCAAGCTCAAGCTAGCTAGCTCAAGCTCAAGCTAGCTAGCTCAAGCTCAAGCTAGCTAGCTAGCTCAAGCTCAAGCTCAAGCTAGCTAGCTCAAGCTCAAGCTCAAGCTAGCTAGCTAGCTCAAGCTCAAGCTAGCTAGCTAGCTCAAGCTCAAGCTAGCTAGCTAGCTCAAGTCTAGCTAGCTAGGTCAAGCTCAAGCTAGCTAGCTCAAGCTCAAGCTAGCTAGCTCAAGCTCAAGCCAGCTAGCTCAAGCTCAAGCTCAAGCTAGCTAGCTAGCTCAAGCACAAGCTTGCTAGCTAGCTCAAGCTCAAGCTAGCTAGCTCAAGCTCAAGCTAGCTAGCTCAAGCTCAAGCTAGCTAGCTCAAGCTCAAGCTCAAGCTAGCTAGCTAGCTCAAGCACAAGCTTGCTAGCTAGCTCAAGCTCAAGCTAGCTAGCTCAAGCTCAAGCTAGCTAGCTCAAGCTCAAGCTAGCTAGCTAGCTCAAGCTCAAGCTCAAGCTAGCTAGCTCAAGCTCAAGCTCAAGCTAGCTAGCTAGCTCAAGCTCAAGCTAGCTAGCTAGCTCAAGCTCAAGCTAGCTAGCTAGCTCAAGCTCAAGCTAGCTAGCTCAAGCTCAAGCTCAAGCTAGCTAGCTCAAGCTCAAGCTAGCTAGCTAGCTCAAGCTCAAGCTAGCTAGCTAGCTCAAGCTCAAGCTAGCTAGCTAGCTCAAGCTCAAGCTAGCTAGCTAGCTCAAGCTCAAGCTAGCTAGCTAGCTCAAGCTCAAGCTAGCTAGCTCAAGCTCAAGCTAGCTAGCTAGCTCAAGCTCAAGCTCAAGCTAGCTAGCTCAAGCTCAAGCTCAAGCTAGCTAGCTAGCTCAAGCTCAAGCTAGCTAGCTAGCTCAAGCTCAAGCTAGCTAGCTAGCTCAAGTTCAAGCTAGCTAGCTAGCTCAAGCTCAAGCTAGCTAGCTCAAGCTCAAGCTAGCTAGCTCAAGCTCAAGCCAGCTAGCTCAAGCTCAAGCTCAAGCTAGCTAGCTAGCTCAAGCTCAAGCTCAAGCTAGCTAGCTAGCTCAAGCTCAAGCTAGCTAGCTAGCTAGCTCAAGCTCAAGCTAGCTAGCTCAAGCTCAAGCTAGCTAGCTCAAGCTCAAGCCAGCTAGCTCAAGCTCAATCTCAAGCTAGCTAGCTAGCTCAAGCTCAAGCTAGCTAGCTCAAGCTCAAGCTAGCTAGCTAGCTAGCTCAAGCTCAAGCTCAAGCTAGCTAGCTCAAGCTCAAGCTCAAGCTAGCTAGCTCAAGCTCAAGCTCAAGCTAGCTAGCTCAAGCTCAAGCTCAAGCTAGCTAGCTCAAGCTCAAGCTCAAGCTAGCTAGCTAGCTCAAGCTCAAGCTAGCTAGCTCAAGCTCAAGCTCAAGCTCAAGCTAGCTAGCTAGCTCAAGCTCAAGCTCAAGCTAGCTAGCTAGCTCAAGCTCAAGCTAGCTAGCTCAAGCTCAAGCCAGCTAGCTCAAGCTCAAGCTCAAGCTAGCTAGCTAGCTCAAGCTCAAGCTAGCTAGCTCAAGCTCAAGCCAGCTAGCTCAAGCTCAAGCTCAAGCTCAAGCTAGCTAGCTAGCTCAAGCTCAAGCTAGATAGCTAGCTCAAGCTAGCTAGCTAGCTCAAGCTCAAGCTCAAGCTAGCTAGCTAGCTAGCTCAAGCTCAAGCTAGCTAGCTCAAGCTCAAGCCAGCTAGCTCAAGCTCAAGCTCAAGCTAGCTAGCTAGCTCAAGCTCAAGCTAGCTAGCTCAAGCTCAAGCTCAAGCGAGCTAGCTAGCTCAAGCTCAAGCTAGCTAGCTAGCTCAAGCTCAAGCTAGCTAACTCAAGCTAACTCAGCTAGCTCAAGCTAACTCAAGCTAGCTAAAGCTAACTCAAGCTAACTCAAGCTAACTCAAGCTAACTCAAGCTAGCTAAAGCTAACTCAAGCTAACTCAAGCTAACCCGAGCTAACTCAAGCTAGCTCAAGCTAACCCAAGCTAGCTAAAGCTAACTCAAGCTAACTCAAGCTAATTCAAGCTAACTCAAGCTAACTCAAGCTAACTCAAGCTAACTCAAGCTAGCTAAAGCTAACTCAAGCTAACTCAAGCTAACTCAAGCTAACCCGAGCTAACTCAAGCTAACTGAAGGTAGCTAAAGCTAGTTCAAGCTAACTCAAGCTAGCTAAAGCTAAGACAAGCTAACTCAAGCTAACTCAAGCTAACTCAAGCTAACTCAAGCTAACTCAAGCTAGTTCAAGCTAACTCAAGCTAACTCAAGCTAACTCAAGCTAGCTAAAGCTAACTCAAGCTAACTCAAGCTAACTCAAGCTAACCCGAGCTAACTCAAGCTAACTCAAGGTAGCTAAAGCTAGTTCAAGCTAACTCAAGCTAGCTAAAGCTAAGACAAGCTAACTCAAGCTAACTCAAGCTAACTCAAGCTAACTCAAGCTAACTCAAGCTAGTTCAAGCTAACTCAAGCTAGCTAAAGCTAACTCAAGCTAACTCAAGCTAACTCAAGCTAGCTCAAGCTAACTCAAGCTAGTTCAAGCTAACTCAAGCTAGCTAAAGCTAACTCAAGCTAACTCAAGCTAACTCAAGCTAACTCAAGCTAGCTAAAGCTAACTCAAGCTAACTCAAGCTAACCCGAGCTAACTCAAGCTAGCTCAAGCTAACCCAAGCTAGCTAAAGCTAACTCAAGCTAACTCAAGCTAATTCAAGCTAACTCAAGCTAACTCAAGCTAACTCAAGCTAACTCAAGCTAGCTAAAGCTAACTCAAGCTAACTCAAGCTAACTCAAGCTAACCCGAGCTAACTCAAGCTAACTCAAGGTAGCTAAAGCTAGTTCAAGCTAACTCAAGCTAGCTAAAGCTAAGACAAGCTAACTCAAGCTAACTCAAGCTAACTCAAGCTAACTCAAGCTAACTCAAGCTAACTCAAGCTAGCTAAAGCTAACTCAAGCTAACTCAAGCTAACTCAAGCTAACCCGAGCTAACTCAAGCTAACTCAAGGTAGCTAAAGCTAGTTCAAGCTAACTCAAGCTAGCTAAAGCTAAGACAAGCTAACTCAAGCTAACTCAAGCTAACTCAAGCTAACTCAAGCTAACTAAAGCTAGTTCAAGCTAACTCAAGCTAGCTAAAGCTAACTCAAGCTAACTCAAGCTAACTCAAGCTAGCTCAAGCTAACTCAAGCTAGTTCAAGCTAACTCAAGCTAGCTAAAGCTAACTCAAGCTAACTCAAGCTAACTCAAGCTAACTCAAGCTAGCTAAAGCTAACTCAAGCTAACTCAAGCTAACCCGAGCTAACTCAAGCTAGCTCAAGCTAACCCAAGCTAGCTAAAGCTAACTCAAGCTAACTCAAGCTAATTCAAGCTAACTCAAGCTAACTCAAGCTAACTCAAGCTAACTCAAGCTAGCTAAAGCTAACTCAAGCTAACTCAAGCTAACTCAAGCTAACCCGAGCTAACTCAAGCTAACTCAAGGTAGCTAAAGCTAGTTCAAGCTAACTCAAGCTAGCTAAAGCTAAGACAAGCTAACTCAAGCTAACTCAAGCTAACTCAAGCTAACTCAAGCTAACTCAAGCTAACTCAAGCTAGTTCAAGCTAACTCAAGCTAACTCAAGCTAACTCAAGCTAGCTAAAGCTAACTCAAGCTAACTCAAGCTAACTCAAGCTAACCCGAGCTAACTCAAGCTAACTCAAGGTAGCTAAAGCTAGTTCAAGCTAGCTCAAGCTAGCTAAAGCTAAGACAAGCTAACTCAAGCTAACTCAAGCTAACTCAAGCTAACTCAAGCTAGTTCAAGCTAACTCAAGCTAGCTAAAGCTAACTCAAGCTAACTCAAGCTAACTCAAGCTAGCTCAAGCTAACTCAAGCTAGTTCAAGCTAACTCAAGCTAGCTAAAGCTAACTCAAGCTAACTCAAGCTAACTCAAGCTAGCTCAAGCTAACTCAAGCTAACTCAAGCTAACTCAAGCTAACCCGAGCTAACTCAAGCTAACTCAAGGTAGCTAAAGCTAGTTCAAGCTAGCTCAAGCTAGCTAAAGCTAAGACAAGCTAACTCAAGCTAACTCAAGCTAACTCAAGCTAACTCAAGCTAGTTCAAGCTAACTCAAGCTAGCTAAAGCTAACTCAAGCTAACTCAAGCTAACTCAAGCTAGCTCAAGCTAACTCAAGCTAGTTCAAGCTAACTCAAGCTAGCTAAAGCTAACTCAAGCTAACTCAAGCTAACTCAAGCTAGCTCAAGCTAACTCAAGCTAGTTCAAGCTAACTCAAGCTAGCTAAAGCTAACTCAAGCTAACTCAAGCTAACTCAAGCTAACTCAAGCTAGCTAAAGCTAACTCAAGCTAACTCAAGCTAACCCGAGCTAACTCAAGCTAGCTCAAGCTAACCCAAGCTAGCTAAAGCTAACTCAAGCTAACTCAAGCTAATTCAAGCTAACTCAAGCTAACTCAAGCTAACTCAAGCTAACTCAAGCTAGCTAAAGCTAACTCAAGCTAACTCAAGCTAACTCAAGCTAACCCGAGCTAACTCAAGCTAACTCAAGGTAGCTAAAGCTAGTTCAAGCTAACTCAAGCTAGCTAAAGCTAAGACAAGCTAACTCAAGCTAACTCAAGCTAACTCAAGCTAACTCAAGCTAACTCAAGCTAGTTCAAGCTAACTCAAGCTAACTCAAGCTAACTCAAGCTAGCTAAAGCTAACTCAAGCTAACTCAAGCTAACTCAAGCTAACCCGAGCTAACTCAAGCTAACTCAAGGTAGCTAAAGCTAGTTCAAGCTAGCTCAAGCTAGCTAAAGCTAAGACAAGCTAACTCAAGCTAACTCAAGCTAACTCAAGCTAGTTCAAGCTAACTCAAGCTAGCTAAAGCTAACTCAAGCTAACTCAAGCTAACTCAAGCTAGCTCAAGCTAACTCAAGCTAGTTCAAGCTAACTCAAGCTAGCTAAAGCTAACTCAAGCTAACTCAAGCTAACTCAAGCTAACTCAAGCTAGCTAAAGCTAACTCAAGCTAACTCAAGCTAACCCGAGCTAACTCAAGCTAGCTCAAGCTAACCCAAGCTAGCTAAAGCTAACTCAAGCTAACTCAAGCTAATTCAAGCTAACTCAAGCTAACTCAAGCTAACTCAAGCTAACTCAAGCTAGCTAAAGCTAACTCAAGCTAACTCAAGCTAACTCAAGCTAACCCGAGCTAACTCAAGCTAACTCAAGGTAGCTAAAGCTAGTTCAAGCTAACTCAAGCTAGCTAAAGCTAAGACAAGCTAACTCAAGCTAACTCAAGCTAACTCAAGCTAACTCAAGCTAACTCAAGCTAACTCAAGCTAGTTCAAGCTAACTCAAGCTAACTCAAGCTAACTCAAGCTAGCTAAAGCTAACTCAAGCTAACTCAAGCTAACTCAAGCTAACCCGAGCTAACTCAAGCTAACTCAAGGTAGCTAAAGCTAGTTCAAGCTAACTCAAGCTAGCTAAAGCTAAGACAAGCTAACTCAAGCTAACTCAAGCTAACTCAAGCTAACTCAAGCTAACTAAAGCTAGTTCAAGCTAACTCAAGCTAGCTAAAGCTAACTCAAGCTAACTCAAGCTAACTCAAGCTAGCTCAAGCTAACTCAAGCTAGTTCAAGCTAACTCAAGCTAGCTAAAGCTAACTCAAGCTAACTCAAGCTAACTCAAGCTAACTCAAGCTAGCTAAAGCTAACCCGAGCTAACTCAAGCTAGCTCAAGCTAACCCAAGCTAGCTAAAGCTAACTCAAGCTAACTCAAGCTAATTCAAGCTAACTCAAGCTAACTCAAGCTAACTCAAGCTAACTCAAGCTAGCTAAAGCTAACTCAAGCTAACTCAAGCTAACTCAAGCTAACCCGAGCTAACTCAAGCTAACTCAAGGTAGCTAAAGCTAGTTCAAGCTAACTCAAGCTAGCTAAAGCTAAGACAAGCTAACTCAAGCTAACTCAAGCTAACTCAAGCTAACTCAAGCTAACTCAAGCTAACTCAAGCTAGTTCAAGCTAACTCAAGCTAACTCAAGCTAACTCAAGCTAGCTAAAGCTAACTCAAGCTAACTCAAGCTAACTCAAGCTAACCCGAGCTAACTCAAGCTAACTCAAGGTAGCTAAAGCTAGTTCAAGCTAACTCAAGCTAGCTAAAGCTAAGACAAGCTAACTCAAGCTAACTCAAGCTAACTCAAGCTAACTCAAGCTAACTAAAGCTAGTTCAAGCTAACTCAAGCTAGCTAAAGCTAACTCAAGCTAACTCAAGCTAACTCAAGCTAGCTCAAGCTAACTCAAGCTAGTTCAAGCTAACTCAAGCTAGCTAAAGCTAACTCAAGCTAACTCAAGCTAACTCAAGCTAACTCAAGCTAGCTAAAGCTAACTCAAGCTAACTCAAGCTAACCCGAGCTAACTCAAGCTAGCTCAAGCTAACCCAAGCTAGCTAAAGCTAACTCAAGCTAACTCAAGCTAATTCAAGCTAACTCAAGCTAACTCAAGCTAACTCAAGCTAACTCAAGCTAGCTAAAGCTAACTCAAGCTAACTCAAGCTAACTCAAGCTAACCCGAGCTAACTCAAGCTAACTCAAGGTAGCTAAAGCTAGTTCAAGCTAACTCAAGCTAGCTAAAGCTAAGACAAGCTAACTCAAGCTAACTCAAGCTAACTCAAGCTAACTCAAGCTAACTCAAGCTAGTTCAAGCTAACTTAATGAAGTTAACCCAAGCTAACTTGGGTTAATGAAGTCAAACTCAAGCTAACCCGAGCTAACTCAAGCTAACTCAAGCTAATTCAAGCTAACTCAAGCTAACTCAAGCTAATTCAAGCTAACTCAAGCTAATTCAAGCTAACTCAAGCTAGCTAAAGCTAACTCAAGCTAACTCAAGCTAACTCAAGCTAGCTCAAGCTAACTCAAGCTAACTCAAGCTAACTCAAGCTAACCCGAGCTAACTCAAGCTAACTCAAGGTAGCTAAAGCTAGTTCAAGCTAGCTCAAGCTAGCTAAAGCTAAGACAAGCTAACTCAAGCTAACTCAAGCTAACTCAAGCTAGTTCAAGCTAACTCAAGCTAGCTAAAGCTAACTCAAGCTAACTCAAGCTAACTCAAGCTAGCTCAAGCTAACTCAAGCTAGTTCAAGCTAACTCAAGCTAGCTAAAGCTAACTCAAGCTAACTCAAGCTAACTCAAGCTAGCTCAAGCTAACTCAAGCTAGTTCAAGCTAACTCAAGCTAGCTAAAGCTAACTCAAGCTAACTCAAGCTAACTCAAGCTAACTCAAGCTAGCTAAAGCTAACTCAAGCTAACTCAAGCTAACCCGAGCTAACTCAAGCTAGCTCAAGCTAACCCAAGCTAGCTAAAGCTAACTCAAGCTAACTCAAGCTAATTCAAGCTAACTCAAGCTAACTCAAGCTAACTCAAGCTAACTCAAGCTAGCTAAAGCTAACTCAAGCTAACTCAAGCTAACTCAAGCTAACCCGAGCTAACTCAAGCTAACTCAAGGTAGCTAAAGCTAGTTCAAGCTAACTCAAGCTAGCTAAAGCTAAGACAAGCTAACTCAAGCTAACTCAAGCTAACTCAAGCTAACTCAAGCTAACTCAAGCTAGTTCAAGCTAACTCAAGCTAACTCAAGCTAACTCAAGCTAGCTAAAGCTAACTCAAGCTAACTCAAGCTAACTCAAGCTAACCCGAGCTAACTCAAGCTAACTCAAGGTAGCTAAAGCTAGTTCAAGCTAGCTCAAGCTAGCTAAAGCTAAGACAAGCTAACTCAAGCTAACTCAAGCTAACTCAAGCTAGTTCAAGCTAACTCAAGCTAGCTAAAGCTAACTCAAGCTAACTCAAGCTAACTCAAGCTAGCTCAAGCTAACTCAAGCTAGTTCAAGCTAACTCAAGCTAGCTAAAGCTAACTCAAGCTAACTCAAGCTAACTCAAGCTAACTCAAGCTAGCTAAAGCTAACTCAAGCTAACTCAAGCTAACCCGAGCTAACTCAAGCTAGCTCAAGCTAACCCAAGCTAGCTAAAGCTAACTCAAGCTAACTCAAGCTAATTCAAGCTAACTCAAGCTAACTCAAGCTAACTCAAGCTAACTCAAGCTAGCTAAAGCTAACTCAAGCTAACTCAAGCTAACTCAAGCTAACCCGAGCTAACTCAAGCTAACTCAAGGTAGCTAAAGCTAGTTCAAGCTAACTCAAGCTAGCTAAAGCTAAGACAAGCTAACTCAAGCTAACTCAAGCTAACTCAAGCTAACTCAAGCTAACTCAAGCTAACTCAAGCTAGTTCAAGCTAACTCAAGCTAACTCAAGCTAACTCAAGCTAGCTAAAGCTAACTCAAGCTAACTCAAGCTAACTCAAGCTAACCCGAGCTAACTCAAGCTAACTCAAGGTAGCTAAAGCTAGTTCAAGCTAACTCAAGCTAGCTAAAGCTAAGACAAGCTAACTCAAGCTAACTCAAGCTAACTCAAGCTAACTCAAGCTAACTAAAGCTAGTTCAAGCTAACTCAAGCTAGCTAAAGCTAACTCAAGCTAACTCAAGCTAACTCAAGCTAGCTCAAGCTAACTCAAGCTAGTTCAAGCTAACTCAAGCTAGCTAAAGCTAACTCAAGCTAACTCAAGCTAACTCAAGCTAACTCAAGCTAGCTAAAGCTAACCCGAGCTAACTCAAGCTAGCTCAAGCTAACCCAAGCTAGCTAAAGCTAACTCAAGCTAACTCAAGCTAATTCAAGCTAACTCAAGCTAACTCAAGCTAACTCAAGCTAACTCAAGCTAGCTAAAGCTAACTCAAGCTAACTCAAGCTAACTCAAGCTAACCCGAGCTAACTCAAGCTAACTCAAGGTAGCTAAAGCTAGTTCAAGCTAACTCAAGCTAGCTAAAGCTAAGACAAGCTAACTCAAGCTAACTCAAGCTAACTCAAGCTAACTCAAGCTAACTCAAGCTAACTCAAGCTAGTTCAAGCTAACTCAAGCTAACTCAAGCTAACTCAAGCTAGCTAAAGCTAACTCAAGCTAACTCAAGCTAACTCAAGCTAACCCGAGCTAACTCAAGCTAACTCAAGGTAGCTAAAGCTAGTTCAAGCTAACTCAAGCTAGCTAAAGCTAAGACAAGCTAACTCAAGCTAACTCAAGCTAACTCAAGCTAACTCAAGCTAACTCAAGCTAGTTCAAGCTAACTCAAGCTAGCTAAAGCTAACTCAAGCTAACTCAAGCTAACTCAAGCTAGCTCAAGCTAACTCAAGCTAGTTCAAGCTAACTCAAGCTAGCTAAAGCTAACTCAAGCTAACTCAAGCTAACTCAAGCTAACTCAAGCTAGCTAAAGCTAACTCAAGCTAACTCAAGCTAACCCGAGCTAACTCAAGCTAGCTCAAGCTAACCCAAGCTAGCTAAAGCTAACTCAAGCTAACTCAAGCTAATTCAAGCTAACTCAAGCTAACTCAAGCTAACTCAAGCTAACTCAAGCTAGCTAAAGCTAACTCAAGCTAACTCAAGCTAACTCAAGCTAACCCGAGCTAACTCAAGCTAACTCAAGGTAGCTAAAGCTAGTTCAAGCTAACTCAAGCTAGCTAAAGCTAAGACAAGCTAACTCAAGCTAACTCAAGCTAACTCAAGCTAACTCAAGCTAACTCAAGCTAACTCAAGCTAGCTAAAGCTAACTCAAGCTAACTCAAGCTAACTCAAGCTAACCCGAGCTAACTCAAGCTAACTCAAGGTAGCTAAAGCTAGTTCAAGCTAACTCAAGCTAGCTAAAGCTAAGACAAGCTAACTCAAGCTAACTCAAGC